>NC_134506.1:1245000-1257500 GCF_027942865.1 Odontesthes bonariensis
CCATCCATCCACCCATCCATCCATCCATCCATCCACCATGACAGGTACATTATCATTCAGCTGTAGTTAAAAGCAACAAGTTCCATATGCTCAAATGCTGTAATTAGGTCAAGTGGTGTACAAATATCAGTATTCTAATATCTCTCTTCTTCATTACATTTCAGAGAAAATTAATCTGACATCTGCTATGAAAACCTAAAAACCTTGATTTGATCCAATTTTTCCTTTTTTTTTTTTTTTACCAGATTAAGACCAGGCTTAAAACTTTCCTTTCTGATAAAGCTTATAGTTAGGGATGGCTCAGGTAATCCTGAAACATCCCATAGTTAAGCTGCTATAGGCCCAGGCTGCTGGGGGGCCTCATCTGTCACACCTTTCCTCACTTTACTCTCTTTATGTATATGTGATATTATTGTGGTCATTAACTCGTGTTTCCCTGTTCCAACAGGTATCCTTTGAATGGTGTTACAGTGGCCCCTCTTTTCTGTCCTCTCAAACCCCGGCTGGTGGAGGCAGATGGCCACCCTTCCTGGTTCTGGTTCTGCCAGAGGTTTCTTCCTGTTCAAAGGGAGTCGTTTCTCTCCACAGTCGCCTCAGGACGGGAGATTGGATCAGAGAGAAGTTTCGGTGCAATCTGTTGGTTTCCTTAGCTGGGATGCTTTTTGAATTGGCTCTGTGTGAATTGGATCTAATTGGCTTGAATTGGACTGTATCTTTGAAGGGCCTTGAGATTACATTTGTTGTGATTTGGCGCTTTTTAGATAAAGCGGAATTAAACTGACATTAGCAATGTTACTCCATAAAGAATACTTGCTCAGGGCTTTTACCACTAAGCTGTGTATATATTTGTGTGTCCGAACCATTGCAGCTGATGTGATGAGAATACTTTGAATGCAGTACCCCTTAGTGACACAAACAGGTTAATGTTGAATGTGTAAGCATCCTGATGTTGCAGGTATGGGAGTGGTTCAGGATCCTGTAGGAAGAACATACATAGATATATAATGAACACAGATTTATTACGTGATAATCTCAGGACTGAGTAAAACAAAGCAGCTTTTTAGACAAAAGTATACATTGGAATAAAGCTGTACCAACAGAAAGCTAACGCTGCCCTAAATCTTTCACTGATCTTATCAGTCTCTTCAATGATTTCTTTCTGTCATTTCAATCATCTACGCACACTTCTTTAGGGTTTCTTTCAACTGACACTCGCTCTTTTGCAACATTTAATGTCAAGTGTAAAATATTTTAATTATCATATCACTCAAACAGATACAGATTAAAAACTAAGAGATTTTTCACTGAGCTATTTTCTGTAAAAACTGATTTTTTTTTATCTGCTTTGGATGCTGTGCTGTTTAAGGGATTTCTGCTTGTGAGTTACTTTCTAACAGCTTGTTTACATGTGGGATTATCTATTTGAGCTATCAATTTTATTGTCTTTTTCATACTAATATATGATGATAGAAATTTTGCAAGGACTTTTAAAGGCCTTCTTAATAGTAAATAAAGATTATTACAAGTACTTTAATGTAAAGTTTTCCAAGTTTGGCCATGGAAAATTATACATAAGCATCTAGTTAATAAAAGAAAAAGTTTTTATGTGTAAACTAGTACAAATATATATGAACATATTCTATGCTTTGAATCCAAACTTACTGTCAGAGATGTCAAATGTTAAAGTGAGGACTACAGCAGTGTGAATAGGCTGCTACTTAAAGCAGGTGGCTTATAAATTCAAATAGGCGAGATAATTCCATAATGGGACACTTCTGTTTACTTTAAGATGTGATCCTTATACTAACCTGGATGGGGTTGGGTTCTACAAAAGGTAAGAGTGCTTCCATTGGAACAACCCAGGGTGAGATGGTTGTCCCAAAGTTCTTCCCAAGGAAGGGTCCAAGAGGAACATATTCCCAAGCCTGGATATCCCTAGCTTTGAGTAAATACAGACAAGCACATCATAAGCCCATCATTCTTCAGGTATCCGTTATCGTGAATATACGTAGGATTGCAAAGTAGAACAATTCAATTCCAAATTGAATAACATTTCTTTAGGAATTATAGGATTAAAAAACATTTTCCATTCATATATTTATATAAGATGTTTAAGAACTATTTGTAAAATTCATGGTAAACCTAGCAATCACATGTTAAGTCTCAACAATAACGTTGAGTTTTATGACCTCAGAGAGTATTTTTGTAAACAGTCTTCAGGCCACTGCTTTCAAACTGAAACAGTGTAAGACACAACAAGCACACTCCCGCTTAGAACTGACATTAAAAACATTGGTTTTTAAAATCAAATTTTAAAATCAAAGCTCTGCTCAGTAAAAAGTTAAAATTACAATAATATTAATAATCAATAATAATAATACAATATAATATAATATAATACAAATAATAATAAATTACAATAATCAAGACAGTATGAAATAAAAACACAAGCAATCATCTCTGCTAGGGCTACAACAGACCTGATATTCCTAAGATGATAAAAACATGAATGAAATACACTATTTACAAGCTGATCGAGGCTCAAATCCTGGCTCATACAAACACCAAGATTACGTATGTTATGTTTAACTAAAGAAGAAAAAAATCCAGACTCGTTCAGGCAAAACCAGCTGGCGCAGAAATAAGCTCCTCTGTTTTTATCTGAGTTCAGCTGAAGAAAGTTGTTAGTCATCCAGTCATAAATGAACTATTCATTTCAGAAGCACAAATATTTTAGACAGGTCATGAGGCTTAAAAGAACAATATAGCTGAATTTCATCTGCATAAAAATGGTAGGATACACCTTTAAATGTAGTTATTATGTGACCCAAAGAAAGCAAGTATAGGGCAAATAGCACGGGGCCCAGAACAGAGCCTTGGGGGAAACCTGAAGACAAAGATTCAGACAGTGATATGAAATGAAAAACATTTACTCAGAAAGACCTTCCAGATAGATATGAAGAGAACCACTTTAGAGCACTTTCTGATATATCCACCCAATGCCTGAGCCTATCAACCAACACCATATGATCTACAATATCAAATGCAGAACTGCGGTCAAGAAGCACCTGCACAGAGCTATCTCCAGCATCACCCTGCATCAAAAGGTCATTAGTAACTCTGAAAAGAGTTATTTCATTTGAGTGATGATGACCGAAGCCAGACTGAAATATATCTAAGATATTATACTCCTCTGAGTCATCAGTAAGCTGTTTAGCAAGCGCTTTTTCTAAAACCTTTGCCACAAAAGGTCATTTGGAGATGGTCTGTAATTCAACAGCAAAGAAGAATCCAGTTTAGATTGCGTGAGAAGTGGTTGACCAGTGGCTTGCTTGAAAAAAGCAGGGACACGACCAGACATCAATGAGTTGTTCATTATTGTAAGAACATGAGGGGCAATGGTATCAAATGCATTTTTATAAGGAAGTGGGTATGATGTCAAGTGGACTTAAAGAGGTTTTCATTGAGTCAAGTTGGTTTAGCTCTTGCAGTGAAACATTCTCAAAGTGTGGTGGACAGGCTATTGGGGTGAAAGAAAAGGGAATAATGTTAGCTCACTTGTCGTTTATCTCATTGACAAAGAAGGAGAGAAACCGACTGCACTCTTGCACAGAGGAGGCTGGAACAGGAGATGATGCAGGAGACAATATTGTTGATAGTATCAAACAGGATTTTGGGATTGTCGACTACATGTAATAAGATTTAAAAAATATTCATATATAGCACCCTTAACTATGTTATTAGAATCCAATAAAATTTATTTTCACTGATCATGATGGACCTGCAGACTTGTTGATTTCCACAAACGTTCAATTTTACAGCAAGTTCATTTGAAGGCACGAATGCTGTCATTTACCAAAGGGAGGGACTTGGTTGTTGAGACCAATCTAGTTTTTATAGGGGTGACTGTGTCTAAAATAGAGAAGCAATGGTCATAAAAAGACTGTACTTGCCTATCAATATCAGTGTCTGAAGCCAGAAACTTAACAGGTTGACAAATGGTTGAGGATGCGAGAGTTAACTACTTGGTGACAGGGTAAAAAAAAATCAGGCTGAAGAGACAAATAACGCAACGATGATCAGACATAAACATACCCTAAAATGAAACAGACTACAACAAACTACCGTATGCCCTCTAACATGTGTGGGCCAATAACATGTTGAGTGAGATTAAAAGATTCTGTAAATTAAAAAAACAATAAAAAAATAATTTGTGCATCCAGCTTTAATTATTTGAAGTTCAAAAAAATCCTCCGCAAAGCTCAATGGGGGAAGTATAATCCACCCTTCTGCCATGTTTCAGTTATACATAAAAAGTCTCAATTATAAAAGAGAATACAATTATAGCCTTTTGGCTATAATTGGGTGCATTTACATTTTCTTTGGAAAATGTCAATTAGTGTACACTGTCCCTCTATAACAAATAAAGTTATTAATAATAATAATAATTATCAGTATCATCCTCTATCACACATGGTTGAGCTGCGGGGAGTGTCCGATGACTCAGAACTGTCTGCTTCTAAATTCAGACAAAACTGAAGTCGTTATCTTTGGACCTGAGCGCTTCAGGGAGAAATTGTCTAGCTATATAGTTACTCTAGATGGTATTTCCTTGGCTTCTAGTTCTACAGTGAGGAACCTTGGAGTTATTTTTGACCAGAACTTATCATTTGACTCGCATATAAAACAGGTTTCTAGGACTGCCTTCTTTCACCTTCGTAATATTGTTAAAATCAGGAACATCTTGTCTCAGAGTGATGCAGAAAAACTAATTCATGCATTTGTTACTTCAAGATTGGACTGCTGTAATTCTTTATTATTGGGCTGTCCCACATATTCTCTGAAAAGCCTCCAGCTGATCCAAAATGCTGCAGCCAGAGTTCTGATGAGAACTAACAGGAGAGATCATATTTCTCCAGTTTTAGCTTCTCTCCATTGGCTCCCTGTTAAATTCAGAATAGAATTTAAGATTCTTCTCCTTACATATAAAGCTCTTAATGACCGAGCTCCATCATATCTTAAAGATCTCATTGTAAGATATTTTCCTAACAGAGCACTTCGTTCCCAAACTGCAGGTTTACTTGAGGTTCCCAGAGTTTCTAAAAGTAGAATGGGAGGCAGAGCCTTCAGTTATCAGGCCCCTCTCTTGTGGAATAAGCTGCCAGTAAATGTCCGGGAAGCAGACACCCTTTCCACTTTTAAGACCAGGCTTAAAACTTTCCTTTCTGATAAAGCTTATAGTTAGGGATGGCTCAGGTGATCCTGAAACATCCCATAGTTAAGCTGCTATAGGCCCAGCCTGCTGGGGGGCCTCATCTGACACACCTTTCCTCACTTTACTCTCTTTATGTATATGTGACATTATTGTGGTCATTAACTCGTGTTTCCCTGTTCCAACAGATATCCTTTGAATGGTGTTACACTGTTTGTTGTCCCCTCTTTCTGTCTTCTCAAACCCCAGCTGGTGGAGGCGGATGGCCACCCTTCCTGGTTCTGGTTCTGCCAGAGGTTTCTTCCTGTTCAAAGGGAGTCGTTTCTCTCCACAGTCGCCTCAGGCACGCTCAGGACGGGAGATTGGACTGAAGACAAGTTTCAGTGCAATCTGTTGGTTTCCTTAGCTAGGAAACTGTTTTTGAATTGGCTCTATATGAATGAATTGGACTCATTGGATTATGATTAATAAATTAGACTCAAATCGGCTAGAATTGGACTGTATTATTGTAGTGCCTTGAGATGACATTTGTTGTAATTTGGCGCCTTATAAATAAAACTGAACTGAATTGAATTGAACAGACGGAGCCTCACTCTATCACATTCACTTGTTGAAATTCATGGCTTGTCGAGCAGGGATTATGACATGGATGTAATTAAGATCAACAGTAGGGATAGAGGAGGTGTTGTGATTTGTATTGTCAATGTTCTGTTCCATGGAACAAGAGAAGAGACAGAGGAGGGCACAACCAAGCTACTGGTGTGGGATGTAAAGTGTCAGTCACGAGGTCAGCTGAGTACCGAGGGCTGCATATTAGCAACCAAGAAACTACTGCCTTGTTGGTTCAAGTGAATACCATCTGTTAAATAAGGGGCAAGCCATTCCAGAATAGGTTAAAATGATCAATAAAACCCGCATTATAGTTTCTGCAAGTAGACATCTCACGTTTTTTAAAACAGTCTGCTCCTGACTGCTGAGGAGCTGTACCATTCATTCCAACATGGAATATAACTTGGATGATAGAAGATGGGAGAGATACTATTAAATCCTGGAGCTATTTCAGAATTTCCCAGCCTGTGGCACTGGGAAAGCAGTGTATGACTTAATTAAAGAAGCATATGTTCATGATTATAGTCACCAACAATCAGTGTTGATAGAGGGAACAACGGCTGAGGTTTAGTGTCCTTGTCTGCTCTTTGTCGGGACAGTTCAGAGCTGCCTCTGAATCAAGCACCATGCTTCCCATCTGGCCTTTTGCCTTCGAAGGAGCAGAGGCTATGCAGCGTCTCCAGATAGTGGGAAGGATTCCATTAAACTTCTCTCTAATAGAAACAATTTTCTTGATAAAGAAGTTCATGAAATCATCAGCTCCCATGATGCACCTCTCCTCCCTCTGCTTCTCATGTACATGTGACATCATTGTTGTCATTAACTTGTGTTTCTCTTTGTCAGCAGGTATCCCTGGCCTGGTATTGTTGTGTGTCTCTGTCCTGTTCAGGCAGGTGGGTGTCCACCTTCAGTTTGGGTCTTCTCTTCAGGGATTTAATTGGATTGTTAATTTATTAACTTTGACTGTAATTTTTAGAGTTTTTATAGTGTGACCTCTTTTCTGTCCTTGACTGGATTATGATTGTTTTACAGTGAGTTGGATTCTAATTGACTTGAGTTGGACAGTGTCTTTAAAGTTCCTTATGATGACGTCTGTTGTGATTTGGCACTTTACAAAACTAATTTGAATTGAATTAAAACAATGAAATTGCCTTGTTGATACAGTGGGAGTCTTTTACAGAGACGTACAGCTGAATCAGTAATACAAATTACCGCTCATGTTTATCAAGAACTGACTGCCACTTAACCTTGTAGCACCCAAGCATATGAATAATCATTGAAAAAAATCATTTTGGCTCTTCTTGCATCTTTTTGGGTGGGAATAAACCAATATTTTTGGAATTTTTGGAATTGGGCTATTTTTGATCATTTTAGGCAATGTTGCATATTTGCTACTGTGGGCTTTCCTGATTGATTTTGTTCACAAAACCAAGTCATTCTCTGCAGATCGTTTGGCAAAAAAGGTTTAGTGAAAGGTGGACAAAGCAGACCACTCCAAACAAGACCAGAACGAACTAGAACAGACCACCGCAAAGCAGAGTGTAATTCACTGAGCCAAGAAAATGATGCTGTGACAACTGTCGGCACATAAAATGTAATGTAAAAAAATATTACACATGAATGTAAATAATGTATGTAAATTAAAAACAAAATCAAATAATGTAATGTAAATAAAAATATAAATAAAATACAATGTAAATAAATAATGTAAATAAATAAAAAGCTTGTTGCATATCTGCAACTGTGGGTGCTACAAGGTTAATATATCAAATACATCTACAATGCAAACTAAAATGAATCAAGAACAGGAAGTGAAATGCAATAATTCCTAATCCATGCTGTGGAACAGGTGGAATACCATCAGCATTACCTCAAACAGCAGTCACATAAACTACACGTGTTCTGAATTACATATTAGGTTGTGACTTCCATCTGAAGTCATGGAAAACTCTGATTCTGCAACATAAAACCATATAACTTTATATCCATGTGTGTCGGGGGGGCATACAAAACAAAGTTGATGCTGGTGTGCTGTATTGGACTCTTACCACTCCAGTCATTCATGAGTACCATGCCAAAGATGTGTTCATGGGCTTTGTTTATGGGAATGGGCTCCCCCCGTGGATTTCCTCCTCCAACAAAGAAAGCCTGGTCACAGAGGAGAAGCAGCTCTGAATGTAGCAACACTAAAATACCAATGTATTTACAGTATTGAATGTCGCTCTGACTGACAAAAGACAAGGTGGGAAGACAGACAGCTTGGGTCTCTTCCTCCAGCAACATGCCTGTTGTAGTGCATTTATTTAATTCTATTAAAACATCTCAAACACATGGCATCTTGGATAAAGTAAACATGGTAATCACCATCTCCAGCTCAATGTCCAGCTGCTTAGAGGGGCCAAACACCGGAGGTTTCGCTAAGAGAAAAACAAAAGACAAACTTGGTTATCACCATCAGCTGTGAGACCTGTACAGAAATCTGCAGCTAAACCATTAACCCTGCAACACTGATAATCAGGAGCAGCTGGAGTGAGCAAGTGGACAATGAATGTAGGAATACACCCTGATCAGCTCCAACCTTCTGACCACCGACAGTCTTCTTACAATGTTCTGCTTGGAAACCTGTATTCTGACATGCCCCATAAACATTTTTGAAGACCAGTCAAAACCCCACATATGGAAACAGAACTCCGTCATAGCAGCAGCCTCTCCCAGCAGGACATTAGTGGGCCCCACAAAAACTGCTAAGAAAGGATCCAAAAAACCCACAAAAAGTCTGAGGTGTTCATCTGACTCCAAACTCCAGAGACACCGATAAAGTAAGCCCAGTCCACAAAGAACTTTCTCCACAACCCACTAGGCCCAAATGTGCCAGTACCCCCAGATGTTGTTTCTTCATGCTAGTCACAGAAAGTTTGATGACATATGGGGGACCCACTCAGTATATGGCAGGTGGTCATAATGTTCTGGCTTATTGGTATATATTCTATACACGTACAACCAAAGTAACAGTCCTGAAACTAAACGAGGAGAGGCCTTTGGGATGTTTATGGTTTAGAAACAGTTGTTTCTTTCCATAACCAGCATTCACATGTTGACACCAACTTTGGTGTGGTGGTTAGCCTCACAGCAAGAGGGTTCCAGGTTTGGTCCCCACCCGGGGCCTTTCTGGGTGGCGTTCTCATGTTCTCCCCGCGTATGTGTGGGTTCTCTCCGGGTACTCCGGCTTCCTCCCACTGTCCAAAAGCATGCATATTAGGTTAACTGGTGTCTCTAATTGTCCCTAGGAGTGAGTCTGCGTGTGGTTGTTTGTCTCTGTGTGACCTGTACACACAGGTCACCTGTACCTGTACCTGTACCCTGCCTATTGCCCAATGACCGCTGGAATGGGCTCCAGCGCCCCCGTGACCGACAGTTGGATTAAGTGGGTCTAGAAAATGGATGGATATTGTAACTTGTTCCTTTTTGCCCTAGATTGGTCTCCCAGGACAAAACATCAGTGCTTTGAGCTACTGAGTGCTCCACAACAACCAGCTGTTAGTCTCCTTCTTTGCCTGTTTGCTGTTTGGTGATGAGAAGATATTTGCAAAGTGGGTTTATCAAAGCCCTGTCACGCCACGCTAAAGCAAGAAATCAAGCACAGCATCCAGCTATGAGGAAACATTTAGTCCTGATGAGTCAAGTCCTAATTGAGTGACAAGAAGTCAGTTATATGAAAAATGCAGCCAAACACTGGTGAGCTACAGGACATTACTCTGATCAGGCCTCATCTGGCCCAAAGGGCGGCGGATGGGGGTGCCAGAAACAACCACTGATGATGCCCTTCCATGGTACCCCACTGGAAGCCTCAACCTGAAAAAGAGGACACCTAGCTTAGCTAAAAAAGAACCACAGTGCAGAAATATCCTCCAGTGGACAACAGGCCATCTACAAATGGTGTATACGGTGTATGTGAACAACAGAATTTAAGGCATACAGGCATGTACTCTTTCAGGCTCCCTTCAGTATGTTTCAGCATAATTCTTCACAAGCATTTTGTTCACTGTGTAACGAGCTGTTGGTGTTTATAGTGTACCAGTTTGGCATCAGAGCGTTCTCCTTCCCTCGGAACATGATGCCAACGTTGGTGGCATGATCTCTGGATGAGTAGAAGTCAGTGTAATCACCTGTGAGAGACAGAGGACAGCTTACAACGTGCACTGCCTGTGCCCAGCACACACTGACTCATCCCAAACAGGACGCGTTGTTGAGCAGCGCCCCCTGGTGCTCATGTGCCCCAAAGTCACGGGAATGCTATTTCCTGCATTTATCACAGATGAACAAATAAGTTCTTAGGAGACAATGATAATTAACTCAAAACACAAAAGTATATGGACGTCTTGTCTGCATACTCTATTTTTGGTCTGGTTGGGTTTCCCTGCTTGGTGTCCCTTGGTGTGAGGCAGGGTATAGATATCTGTGTTTTTCCAGTAGTTTGTGTTTCAGCACAATATTCACAGCTTGTATGAACTTCTTTGTTAGCGTGAAAACAGTTTATATACTTTATAAGTATATATGTATTCACTGCATCATTCTTAACCATTCTAGTTGATTAGATTGTTACAAAACTATCTGAATAATGAGAGAAAACTGGAATGTGTAGAGATGAGTGGGAATGTTCGCTGCCCTGGAGAAATTCTGATCATGCTGACATCAGCACAGAAGGACATGCACATTTAACAATCTGGAAGTCAAATGATGACACAAGTGTGGAAATTCAAACCCTGTCGACTGAGCAAAACCTCATTATTCAGCAGTGTGATGAGACATCTGTTTTAGATGATGTGCCAGTGGGGAGGTAAGACCCGTGGTCAGCCCAGGGAAAAGCATTTCATTAAACAATGGGAGTGATAACAAGGGATTTCCCCCCAGAACACAGCAGAGGCTCACCGATGTCTGCAGGAAGGTGCATGGTGGCTGCACTTTGATGCACGAATGCCCTGTAGAAACAAAGACAAATAGCAGAATGAGACATGTTGTCTGGTGACAGGACTGAAGCTGGGCCAGCCACACATTTCCAAAATAATGATCTTCAATAATACTGATCATCACTGTACCAACAACGATGATGACTGGACTGTAGCTATTCAGCCCAACCAATCTGAATATGTCCTGGCCTGTCCTACAGCTTTCTATTTTGACAGCAGAAACAGCATTTAATGTCTCAACAGTGTATAGAAATCAGACAAGTCAGGCTTCTTCATTTCTCTTCTATTTACTTGACCTGGAAGGTAAGATAAATGTGATGTTTGGCACAGTCACGTGTCACAAACTGTCAGGATTGTAATTCCAGCATCTCAGTGTCAACTAGAACTCTGACCTGAAATGTTCGGTTATCAGAACTCTTTCTCTCTGTATACAGAAAACAAGTTCAGTTTCCGTTTTAGTTTAAGTTGGTCTGATCAGCAGAGGACACTTGTGGTCTGCTTGTAGTAAGACTGACGACGATGATGAGGACAATGACAACACAACGGGTGTTACTGACCTGCTCCGAAGGCTGACATCATCTCTCAGTGTGCTCTCATTGGCTGACAGCAGCGTTTTCAGAGTCCTCCGGGCCTCCTTCCATGCCTCATAACCAAGAGCCATGAAAGCATTCAGCGTGGGCTTTCAGGGACACAAAGAATTGAAAATTCAAATAATGAACGAAAGTTCGATTTTTGTGAAAAATCTATCTGTACATCAGCAAGCCAAACGTGACCGGTTCAAAGTTACACAGAGAGACAACTGCTCATTGGAATTTGGCCTGGAAAAATGTTTCCTTTATTCCATTTGGACAGGACAAACAAAGCTTCAAGCAAAGCACATGTCTCTGATGGAATCATGTTTGCAACCTTTTGCCTTTTAAGCTTTAAGCATTGTGACCATCACATCAGACAGGAACAAAGTCTTTCATTTACAATAAAAGTAGGATGTTTAACTTCTCAGACATGCATTGTACCAGCTCTGCTGCTTAAAGAAGTATTCCCTGCAGTAAGTCCTGTCCTCTGAAATATTTGGATGTCTCTGTCCTCTGATTCTTTTCCTGACACTTTGAAGCTTGTTGTTTCATGCAGGGCTGAGCGGCGGTGTGGCGGTCAGCACCGTGGCCTCACAGCAGAGGGTTCCTGGTTTGAATCCCGGCTGGTTCTTTCTGTGTGGAGTTCTCATGTTCTCCCTGTGTGCATGTTTGGTTAACTGGTGTCTCTAAATCCCCCTTAGGAGTGAGTGTGCATGTTTGCGTGTCTCTGTGTGGCCCTGTGACGGACTGGGTCCTGCCCAGGATGTACCCGCCTCTCGCCCAATCACAGCCGGGATAGGCTCCAGACCCCCGCAACCCTGAGTTGGATTAAGCTGGTATAGAAAATGGATAAATGAATGTTTTCATCACAGTTGGAAGATGCAGAGATTCCTGTTTTTATTAGTCATTAAATGGTTTTATGATGGTTTACTCCTCCACAGTTCATGCAGTCATGACCACTGACATTGGCATGGCGATAATCCTAATATTACATATCAACACTGTTTTCAATACACATATTTGATCTCAGTTGATAACATCACAGCAAACTGTGCTTTTCACACTCCCCTCCCCTCCTGTGTTGAGTGTTCTTCAGCTGTCTGAAAATATGAAAAAAACGAAGGGAAATGAGTTTGACGA
>NC_134506.1:1260000-1329065 GCF_027942865.1 Odontesthes bonariensis
AATTCGCATCTACTTTTATAAAGGACATCTTCTTTTTGTCTGCAGTGTTCCACCCGACTTGCCTAAGCATACAGAAGACTAAGCATGGTTAAGGGCTTCCAGATGTGTAACTTTGGACAGGCCCGCCTCCCGCAGCACAGCCAATCACATGCTGCCTGCAGCATACGCCCAGCTCCAGACTTATGTGAGTTCATGCACAGCAGCCCTGAACATGACTCAGCAAAACTTCAATGAGATACTCACAGCTTCACTTGATGTTGTTCAATTCAATTCAATTCAATTCATTTTTATTTATATAGCGCCAAAAACAACAAATGTCATCTCAAGGCACTTAGATAGTAAGTCCAATTCAAGCCAATTGGAATTCAATTAATTAATAATAATCATAATTCATAAAATAATCCAATTCGTTCATCGCGACGGCGGCACTGTAACACCATTCAAAGGATATCTGTTGGAACAGGGAAACACAAGTTAATGACCACAATAATGTCACATATACATAAAGAGAGTAAAGTGAGGAAAGGTGTGACAGATGAGGCCCCCCAGCAGTCTAGGCCTATAGCAGCTTAACTATGGGATGTTTCAGGATCACCTGAGCCATCCCTAACTATAAGCTTTATCAAAAAGGAAAGTTTTAAGCCTGGTCTTAAAAGTGGAAAGGGTGTCTGCTTCCCGGACATTTACTGGCAGCTTATTCCACAATAGAGGGGCCTGATAACTGAAGGCTCTGCCTCCCATTCTACTTTTAGAAACTCTGGGAACCTCAAGTAAACCTGCAGTTTGAGAACGAAGTGCTCTGTTAGGAAAATATCTTACAATGAGATCTTTAAGATATGATGGAGCTCGGTCATTAAGAGCTTTATATGTTAGGAGAAGAATCTTAAATTCTATTCTGAATTTAACAGGGAGCCAATGAAGAGAAGCTAAAACTGGAGAAATATGATCTCTGCTGTTAGTTCTCGTCAAAACTCTGGCTGCAGCATTTTGGATCAACTGAAGGCTTTTCAGAGAATATGTGGGACAGCCCAATAATAAAGAATTACAGTAGTCCAATCTTGAAGTAACAAATGCATGAATTAGTTTTTCTGCATCACTCTGAGACAAGATGTTCCTGATTTTAACAATATTACGAAGATGAAAGAAGGCAGTCCTAGAAACCTGTTTTATATGCGAGTCAAATGATAAGTTCTGGTCAAAAATAACTCCAAGGTTCCTCACTGTAGAACTAGAAACCAAGGAAATACCATCTAGAGTAACTATATAGCTAGACAATTTCTCCCTGAAACGCTCAGGTCCAAAGATAACGACTTCAGTTTTGTCTGAATTTAGCAGCAGACAGTTCTGAGTCATCCAGGTCTTTATGTCTTTAAGACATGCTTGTAGTCTGACCAACCTATTGGGTTCATCTGGTTTTATAGATAAGTACAGCTGAGTATCATCAGCATAGCAATGGAAATGTATGCCATGCTGTCTAATAATGTTACCTAATGGAAGCATGTATAAAGTAAAAAGAATCGGTCCAAGCACAGAACCCTGGGGAACTCCATGACTTACTCTGGTGTGTGAGGAAGATTCTTCATTTACAAGAACAAACTGAAATCTATCAGATAAATATGATTTAAACCAGCCTAATGCAATTCCTTTAATCCCAATAACATGTTCAAGTCTGTGTAATAAGATACTGTGATCGACCGTATCAAATGCAGCACTGAGATCCAACAGGACAAGCACAGACACAAGTCCGCTATCAGAGGCTAAGAGGAGATCATTGGTAACTTTCAGCAGTGCAGTTTCTGTGCTATGATGCACTCTGAATCCTGACTGAAACTCTTCAAACAGATTATTTCTGTGGAAATGATCACAAAGCTGAGCTGCAACTATTTTTTCAAGAACTTTAGACATAAAAGGGAGATTGGATATAGGTCTATAATGAGCCAACACTTCTGAATCAAGAGTAGGTTTTTTAAGTAAAGGTTTAATTACAGCAACCTTAAAAGTCTGAGGTACATATCCTGTCAACAAAGACAGATTGATCAAATCCAATATGGAAGTGTCAATTAATGGGAAAACCTCCTTGAACAGTCTGGTTGGGATTGGGTCTAAAACACAAGTTGATGGTTTAGAAGAGACTATTGCTGTTGTTAGTTCAGAGAGATCAACTGGGCAGAAGCCGTCTAAATACAAATCAGGTTCTAAAGATACTTCTAAAACTGCTGTACTTGATGATACATCACTGATAATAGTGGGAAGGACTCCATCAATCTTCTCTCTGATAGAAACAATTTTATTAATAAAGAAGCTCATGAAATCATCACTGCTGAGAGTTAAAGGAATAACTGGCTCAGCAGAGCTCGGACTCTTAGTCAGACTGGCTACAGTGCTGAAAAGAAACCTGGGATTATTCTTATTCTCTTCTATCACTGATGAATAATAAGCAGTTCTAGCTTTACGAAGGGCTTTCTTATACATTGTTAAACTATCTTTCCAGACTAACTGAGACTCTTCTAAATTAGAGGAACGCCACTGTCTCTCCAGCTTTCTTGCAGTCTGCTTTAAAGCACGCAGCTGTGAATTATACCAAGGAGCCAGCCTCTTCTGACTGATTACCTTCCTTTTCAGAGGGGCAACATTGTTCAGTGCTGTACGCATTGAAACTATAGTGCTGTCAACAAGAGAGTCAAGTGCTGCTGGAGTAAAGTTTAGGTAGTCGTCCTCTGTCATATCTGCACATGGCAGTGAAGAAAAGGATGATGGAATTAATTCTTTAAATCTGGTTACAGCATCCTCTGATAGACACCTTCTATACGTAAATTTCTTCTCAGAAACTGTATAGTCAAGTAATGAAAACTCAAAGGTTATCAGAAAATGGTCAGATAAGACAGAGTTATGAGGGAACACTGTTAACTGTTCACTCTCAATGCCATAAGTCAGAACAAGATCAAGGGTGTGATTAAGGCAGTGAGTCGGTCTGTGAAAATCCAATAGAGTCCAATATAGAATTAAAGTTCATATTCAGGCTGTCATTTTCAACATCTACATGAATATTAAAGTCACCCACTACAATGACTTTATCTGTACTCAGCACTAACTGGGATAAAAACTGAGAATTCAGACAGGAACTCAGAATAAGGGCCAGGTGGACGATACACAACAACAAACACAAGAGGTTTCTGGGATTTCCACTTTGCGTGGGAAAAACTGAGAATCAGAGATTCAAAAGAGCTCAAACTAATCTTGGGTCTGGGACTGATGAGTAACCCTGATCTGAAAATAGTTGTTAATAAGGAAGGTAAACTTTGCTATTTGTTTGGTGACTTTAACATCAATCTTATCAATACTGAGAATCATTCGACTGTTAATTTTCTAAATGTGTTATATTCATCCTATTTTTTTCCTCTTATTGACAAACCAACTAGAGTGACCTGTAATACAGCCACTCTTATTGATAACATTATAACTAACACACTTGATTATCCAGCAGACTCAGGTATATTATACTCTGACATTTCTGACCATCTTCCTGTATTCCATATCATTTCAAACCATAGTTTTAATCATAGGGTTCTAAATGTCAGAACAAATTTCCGCAAGTTTAATGAAGATAACGTCAAACGCTTCAGAGGATTGCTTGAAAAAGTAAATTGGGATGATGTTTATGGTCAACAGGACGCCAACAAAACCTATCAATCTTTTATTCATCTGTTCAAGTCTGCATTTAATGAGTGCTTTCCACTTGTGAGCCTTAAAATTAATAAAAGACATGGTTTTAATAAACCTTGGTTCACTACTGGATTCTTAAAATCCTCAAGAAAGAAAAACAGATTATATAAAAAGTTTATTTCTAATCCAACTCCAATGAACTCTAGTACATATAAAAAATATAGAAACAAGTTTACTTATTTACTCCGTATGGCAAAGAAGAAATACTACTCTGATAAATTGAAAGAATCTACAAAAAACATAAAAAATACATGGAATATTATTAGCGAACTATTAAACAAGAAAAAGGCACCTGCAAAATTCCCATCTCAATTTACAGATGGCAAGTCCACATTCTCCAATATCTCTGACATAGCAAATGAATTTAATTACTTCTTTGTAAATGTTGGTAGCACTTTTGCCAAGAGAATCTCTCCATCTAATAAATGCCCTATAGATAATATCATTGGTCACTTTCCTACCCTGCAAAACTTTGAACCTCCCACAGTTAAGGAAGTGATCGACATTATTGTAAATCTTAAAAATTCAGCAGCAGGTCACGACGAAATCAAGGCCAAGCTGCTGAAGGAAGTAGTTCTCTACATTAGTAAACCTTTAACACATGTCTTAACTGTGTCACTAAAGACTGTGGTAGTTCCTAATGATCTTAAAGTGGCAAAGGTATTACCTCTCTTTAAAGAAGGTGAACCCAGTGTTTTTAACAATTATAGACCGATTTCTATGTTACCGTGTTTTTCCAAAGTTTTGGAAAAGTTAGTTTTCTCCAGAGTTATTAAACACCTTAATGATAATAATATTCTGTTTAAACACCAATATGGGTTTCGAAAAAAGCATTCAGCATATATGGCTGTTTTGCAACTAATAGATCAAATTTCTACTGCTCTGGATAAAAATACGTTTGCTATTGGTATTTTCTTAGATCTCTCAAAAGCATTTGACACAGTTGACCATGATATTCTTTTGTCAAAACTTCACAGATATGGTCTTCAAGATGTTGTGTTCAAATGGTTTACTGATTACCTTAGTAACAGAGAACAGTATGTTTGCTTTAATGGTCATGAATCTATGAAAGCAAAACTATCCTATGGTGTGCCCCAAGGGCCAATTCTTGGCCCCCTTTTGTTTTTAATTTTCATCAATGATTTTGCTGTAATGTCTGACTCTTCTTTGTCCATTTTATTTGCGGATGATACCAACATTGTCATATCTCACTCTGACTTTGGATGTCTAATCAGAAATGCTAATACCACACTGGAATACGCCTCAGAAACAAAAATAAAACTTTTCCTAATCAGGACTTAAAGCTGCAAATTAATAACCTGGAAATTAAACAAGTCTCATGTATGAAATTTCTTGGGATATTAGTCGATGAAAGATTGTCCTGGAGAAACCATATTGAGTATGTATGCAAAAAAATTATGAAGTCTTATGGTATCATCAGAAGAGTCGCTCCCTTAGTTCATGACATTATATTACAGTTTAATTTATCCATATTTAACATATTGTAATATTGCTTGGGGTGCCTCATATTCTTCTTACCTTAACCAGATACTCCTAATTCAGAAAAGATTCTTAAGAATGATTTCAAACTCTACAAATCAGGCGCCATCTGCACCTTTATTCAGTAAATTCAGACTCTTGTCAATTTTTTCTATAAATATGCTTCAAACATCTCTGTTTATGTTTAATTTCATTCATTGTAAACAAGACATTCCAGGCACTTTTCATACGTTCTTTTTGTTATCATCAGATATTCACTCATATTCAGTAAGAGGTCAGAACAATTTTCTTTTACCTCTTTGTAGAACTTCCAGACATAAATGTTTTATCAAATTCCATGGTCCCCAGCTCTGGAACTCCCTAGACAGAAGTCTGAAGCTTTTATCCTCCTACAAAATGTTTAAGTCTAGTTTGGTGAGGTATCTTCTGTCCAGGCAAAATTTCAATTGAAATGAAATTGTGATTTTTTCCTTGTCTCCTCCTCATTTTTTTTCTGCCTTTTCTTTTCTTTTCTTTTCTTGGTTGATTTAATTTAGTGTTTTGTGTGTGTGGGGGGGGGGGGGGGGGGGGGGGGGGGGATTTATATAAGCCCTTGGGCTTCCTTTCCTCTTCTGCACATTATTTTGGCCTTTGTATTAATAAATGTATTTTATTGTTTTATCATTGTGCATATTTAAATAATAAAAAAAAAAAAAAAACTGGAGTGATGGAGATCATCTTCATGTTATGGAAGGACAGAGAAAATGAGAACAGTCCCATGAAGTGAGGAGAGAGGCAGGAGAGTGAGGATAGAGATCAATAAGAGATTAATATTTGAGAATTGGTTTGAGGGAGAAAGTGGCTATACAAAACTAACAAGTAGAAAAGGACAAAGAGGATCTGCTGCTGTATAACAGTGTTTAACAAACGCATGAGGAACAGATGGCTCATGGCATTTTAAGAGATGAGACAACTTTGTGATTTCAATATGATCAATGGCAGGTAGAGCTGTAACAAAATCCGGGTTATCCGGTTTTCAACCCGGATAAATATGTCACCCGGGCAGACCGGATGGTGGCATGCATTTGATCCGCCTTAAATTTAAAAAAAAAAAAAAAGATTAAACCGGAATATATATATATATATCCCTCTTTAGTTGCCTACTAGGCTACAGTCTTTCTCTAGCATGGTGTTCAGTCACGAACACACAGTCACACACTGAGTGAAACGAAACCTAACTCCCGCCCCGTTTGTCACGAGCCGGTTAAGTGAGCCATGCGCCCTACTGATCCGTCCGGACGGGACGAATCCCCACTGACTCGTAACTGCTCGAACGGCTCACTCTGCTCGCGGCGCGCTCGGCTCTATCTCTCTGCTCGCTCGCAATTCTTAGTTGTATAAATGACTATGAGCCACACCACCACTTATGTTCCAACTTCATACCGTTGCAATTTTCTCTCTAGTTAAGCCAGCGCCACTTTATGACGGATCCTTGCTCGGTCAGATCGTATATTGAGTTGTTTCTGTGTGGAAGCGGGTGCCTGAGTCTGGCGAATCATGCCGGCTCTGGGTGACTCACGGCCAGTCGAGTCACGCGGCAGAATCGAAACTTAAAAAGATCCGAGTTGGCAGGGATTCGCTACTTGCCCGTCTGATCGCTGAGTCACCCAGAGCCAGCGATTCAGCGGTCAGACGGGCAAGTAGCGGATCCATGCCAACTCGGATCTTTTTAAGTTTCGATTCTGTCTGTGACTTGACGAGCGAGCGCCCAGTCGGCAGCAAGGATTGTCGTCAACCCATCTGACTGCTGAAGCCTCTGTACCTCGCTACATATGGAAGCAAATCGTAATCAAAATTCAAATTCAAATGCATTATCAGAAATGCTTTTTCATTTTAAGAATGTGGCTGCATTATTTGACTCATAAATAAAATTACTAATCAATCATCCTATTGCATTTCAATTTTCTTCTTCAAGACTGCACATTCTATGCCATAATCAAAAAGAAAACAAAGCGGACATTGCTTTTTCGTTTTCGTGGTCTGCATGCAAAATACTGCATGCCCACAATTCGATAACGAAAAAGCAATCTGAGCGGCGCAGGAGAGTGACGTCACGCCTGCTGACCGTGCTACCCATCATGTAGGCTACGGTAGGGGGCGGTGTGCACATTTGCTGTACAGTTAGCTGCCCAGGTGGAGTCAAACAATATATCCGATTCTGATGCCCGTGACCGGGTTGAACGGGTCACAGAGAGCTTGGCTGCATACTCTGCCGTCACAGATTCAGAGGTTAGTGCAGCAAGGGCTTGCGCGCCGAGGCCGCGGCCACGACCGGCCACGACTTTCTGGCCGCGGCCATTACTGAGGGAGCAGCCATTAATGAGGCTGAGACAGACGTTGCAAACAGGAGTCGGGGGATTACCTTTCACAGGTAGGATTCAACATTATTATTGGTTGTATTTTGTCAATAGAATATTATTGTACTGTATTTGTGTCTGCCGGCGAAATCGTAGCCAGCAAACGTTAAACTAGGATATGTTTATAGCCGGTGTTATGCCGAGAAGTGCCCCCCCTGCTGGTCGTAGAGTCTGTGATGGAATGATATGATATAACTACATCATAATTTGTTTACCTAATTGAATTAACGGATGCAAATCTCAATAAGTCCAAATTTGTATATAAAATTAAAATAACCAAATTTCATAGTTTCAGGTTCATTTTTATATCATTTCATCTGGGCTATAATGAGTTGAGATTGTTAATGGAAAATGTATCCAACCGTCTTTCGTGTTGACTACAAAAGTATTAGTCACGGCCCTTACTTTTGAATATATGTCCAATAATATAAAAATAGTTAGGAATAGGAATACTCTAAACTCTACAATTGTCGGATTATCATAATTGTACACGTATTATTAATTTACATGAAGAGATGTGAAAAAAAGATGCACGAATGAAACACCATTGTCAGCTCAATATTATTTTTTTTGGATAAATGTAATAATCCACACCTGAAACGGTTTACGCGCGCTCCGTGAATGGGAATGCACTTCTCGGCATAACACCTCTGTTCACACGGCTATTAGGCCAACGGAGACTTCATAAATCATATATTCCATAACACAGGCTTAGATTACAACTAACACAAGAATGCTACTTTTGAAATAATGCAAATATTACTGTTATAACACTGACCATCAGACTTTACTCAGGTTTATTAATGACGTTTATTATGCCTGTATTATTCACATGTAATTCTTTCATCCTAACAAAAGTATTTACCTCATGTCTCATACCCACCCCTCAGATTGTCCGACCGAGAGTTGGTGTTATTCCCTCCATCTTGGGCTTACAGCTTCACCTAATAAGAGTAGGTGTATCATCATAAGGCTATTAGCATTCATAAATTGAAATATTATCAATAACAGGGCGGGGTGAAATATTTATCCCTGTGTGTGTGTGTATTTTTATATATTTTAATATTATGCTTCTTCATTTTAGCCAGAAAAGGGCAGGACTACATGTTCTTCCAGAAAAGCTGAAGAGAGCCTGTCTGTGGCCACTCAGGATGACAGCAAGGGCTCGCACATTTTCTGGTGGGGGGGGGGGGGGGGGGGGGGGGGGACACTAGGGCCAGAACACCACCTACAGGTACCGTACATTAACAGCAGAATGACAGTGTGTGATAGACTGGTCAGTAGGCTATATTTATAAGACACCGATGCCCGTTGTCAGCTGCCGCTGTTTTGGCAGCTCGAGCCTTGTCGTAATTTTGTACTTTGGAACGGATGGAATGAGAATCCAGCTTTGTTATATACATATGTATGTGTATATATATATTTCTAGTGTAAGGTAGAGGATGTTTGTTTTGTATGTGTATTTATTTGACGATTGCCTATGGTGCCCTACGAATGAATGAGTACGTATGTATACACACTGCTTGAAGATCATTCAAGCTGTTGACCTAACGAATTTTCCAATCATGTACTACAAGCTTTGTATCATTGAAGAGGAATAAAGACACTATACAGCTGTTATGATTTTTATGTAACATCTTTATCAAATCTGTAATAAAGTATTTCACAAGGCCAAAACAATGTAAGAAAATATCTTTGATTTTTGCTTTTTTGGCTTCACAGCATAACTTTGTTATGACCATAGCATCAAGGTTCAAGGTGCAATGTTTTTTAAATTGCCAATTGTGCATGAACCGCAGTCAAGACACATGCACTACTTGTTCAGGGATCTCTCTGAGTTAGTCTAGAAATATAGAACTACTATAATAAAATATAAAGAATATAAAAAACACTGTACAAGAAGATAGTTGTATATACACAAGTTTTAATATTTTGAATGGTATCAACCTAAAGCAAAACAAAATGAGCTAAAAGCCCTTGTTATAAATTGGCTTTATTCTTAGACTTTATGTATTCATATTCTGTAGTTCTCTAGATAATCTATGTTCCTAGTTTGTACGTTACACTCTGCTCATACAACGCAAATGTATGTCCAACACTTTAAGATGACGTAGCGGGATAAAATAACTGGGTCAGATAAAGCGTCTCTTAGGACAGATAGGTCTGGTGCAGTAGATGCACGCCTGAAACAACACTCACACACACACATCGCTTATCACATCCAAAGAACATGACGAAGACGGTGGATGGCCTGCTCACAGCATGAGTAAGTGTTCAATGATGCTTCGTCAAATGTAGGTACAACCTCTGAGATAAGGGTGAACATAAATATGAAATGTTTCCAGATCTCGGGACTTGGTCGGACGGATTTCATGCGAGAACTCTGTCTCTCCAAGTCCAGCGCTGATACTTGACCTGTGACCTCCAATAAATACTTTGTTTAACTTAAGACTGCTCCAACTGGTTCTTGGGCTTCCAATATAAAGAATCGGGTCTAACACCCTGAAAGAGGAGTGTTTTGCAGAGCTTGTTTTTGTCTCATGCTCCCTTTTATGCAGGTCAAGAGAGGTCAGTTTGCCAATGTGGTGGAGCCTTATTTTCAGAAACACAGACACAAACAATGACAACAAGTTGGAATAATGGTTGTTGATGCCAAACTTTGTCTCCTCAATGTGTTCCCCAAGCTGAAAAACATCCTCCGTTCTCCTCCCGGATGATGTACGTGACTGTCGCCGTCTTTACAGCTTTGCTGAAGCTTGGCGAATCACCCACTCTGCAGCTCTCAGCACCTTCACTGTGCCACATGATGGAATCACTAGTACACCGTTGTTTTTCAGGACTAGAAAGTGGTAGCTATCATGAAATGATGAAGGTACAGCATCTCTGACCAAGCTTGCATGGCACACACCACAGGACAGCTTTTGCAGAATCTGGAGGACTACAAACCCTGCGATGTAGTACAAAGCATTGTCCACAACATCCACCAGTATAAATATTGAGAAGTAGCTATTTAACATATTTAGAACGGTAATTTTGATATGATGTTTAAAAAAGAAATACTCAAATCATTAGGCTGAGTTAATGAGTTTGAGGTTGAAGCTTCTGGGTCATCCTGAGTGGCCACAGACAGGCTCTCTTCAGCTTTTCTGGAAGAACATGTAGTCCTGCCCTTTTCTGGCTAAAATGAAGAAGCATAATATTAAAATATATAAAAATACACACACACACGCAGGGATAAATATTTCACCCCGCCCTGTTATTGATAATATTTCAATTTATGAATGCTAATAGCCTTATGATGATACACCTACTCTTATTAGGTGAAGCTGTAAGCCCAAGATGGAGGGAATAACACCAACTCTCGGTCGGACAATCTGAGGGGTGGGTATGAGACATGAGGTAAATACTTTTGTTAGGATGAAAGAATTACATGTGAATAATACAGGCATAATAAACGTCATTAATAAACCTGAGTAAAATCTGATGGTCAATGTTATAACAGTAATATTTGCATTATTTCAAAAGTAGCATTCTTGTGTTAGTTGTAATCTAAGCCTGTGTTATGGAATATATGATTTATGAAGTCTCCGTTGGCCTAATAGCCGTGTGAACAGAGGTGTTATGCCGAGAAGTGCATTCCCATTCACGGAGCGCGCGTAAACCGTTTCAGGTGTGGATTATTACATTTATCCAAAAAAAATAATATTGAGCTGACAATGGTGTTTCATTCGTGCATCTTTTTTTCACATCTCTTCATGTAAATTAATAATACGTGTACAATTATGATAATCCGACAATTGTAGAGTTTAGAGTATTCCTATTCCTAACTATTTTTATATTATTGGACATATATTCAAAAGTAAGGGCCGTGACTAACACTTTTGTAGTCAACACGAAAGACGGTTGGATACATTTTCCATTAACAATCTCAACTCATTATAGCCCAGATGAAATGATATAAAAATGAAATTTTGTTATTTTAATTTTATATACAAATTTGGACTTATTGAGATTTGCATCCGTTAATTCAATTAGGTAAACAAATTATGATGTAGTTATATCATATCATTCCATCACAGACTCTCCTTAAAGTACGACCAGCAGGGGGGGCACTTCTCGGCATAACACCGGCTATAAACATGTCCTAGTTTAACGTTTGCTGGCTACGATTTCGCCGGCAGACACAAATACAGTACAATAATATTCTACTGACAAAATACAACCAATAATAATGTTGAATCCTACCTGTGAAAGGTAATCCCCCGACTCCTGTTTGCAACGTCTGTCTCAGCCTCATTAATGGCTGCTCCCTCAGTAATGGCCGTGGCCAGAAAGTCGTGGCCGGTCGTGGCCGCGGCCTCGGCGCGCAAGCCCTTGCTGCACTAACCTCTGAATCTGTGACGGCAGAGTATGCAGCCAAGCTCTCTGTGACCCGTTCAACCCGGTCACGGGCATCAGAATCGGATATATTGTTTGACTCCACCTGGGCAGCTAAACTGTACAGCAAATGTGCACACCGCCCCCTACCGTAGCCTACATGATGGGTAGCACGGTCAGCAGGCGTGACGTCACTCTCCTGCGCCGCTCAGATTGCTTTTTCGTTATCGAATTGTGGGCATGCAGTATTTTGCATGCAGACCACAAAAAAAACGAAAAAGCAATGTCCGCTTTGTTTTCTTTTTGATTATGGCATAGAATGTGCAGTCTTGAAGAAGAAAATTGAAATGCAATAGGATGATTGATTAGTAATTTTATTTATGAGTCAAATAATGCAGCCACATTCTTAAAATGAAAAAGCATTTCTGATAATGCATTTGAATTTGAATTTTGATTACGATTTGCTTCCATAGCTACAGGCTCGGTTAGCGTGGCTTCATGCATCTTGTACAGTCATTGAAAAATAATCATTTAGTGATATAGGGAGGGCAAGATCATTCCATGTTGTTTACTTGTAGGTCTAAACTCAGCATTGCCTCACCTAATGCTACCACATTTGTCGCTGTGTAAATGCACACACTAGCTGTTGTGTCTGGCTTTCAGATAAAATGGTATTGAAAAATTACTTGACAAAAATAAATGAATGAAATTGTAGCCGTAGGCTGCTCTTTGATTTATCAAAATGAATTGATAAATGGGACAAAAAAAGGCGAGGCGCATAGCCACTAAACGGCAGAAAGGTTTTTTTTTTTTTTTTTTTTTTTTTTAATAAGTGACTCAAGTGATTCAAGTGATCCGTATAACTCGAATCCCCTCCTCGAAATGATCCGATCAGCCCGGATCGCCCAAAAGATTCGAGTTAAGCATCTCTAATGGCAGGTACTTCTTCAAGGAACAAAAAAGATCTCTGCCTCCTTTTCATCACAATTGGTAGTGTTTTGTCAGAAAACAAGGCACTCCAAGTACGATGTGTATGGGGTCAACATAACAGCCAAGTCTGAATATCCCACAGGTATCAAAACAGCTTCAGACATTCTTTGAAAGACTGCAGTCAACAAAGATGATTCACATATCATAAAAAGATTTCTGAAAAGAGTCAGCTTCTACGTCCTAATCTGATGTCTTCCTTCATCGGATGATTTTAACAGAGCAACAGTGTGTGGAAGAATTATTTGCAGAAAACTTTCTGATAAAGAAATCAGATGAAGTTAGATAATCATCAGCACACTAAATATGAGATTCCTTCCAAACTTCAGAAACCCCTGTTACTGATTCTTCAAGTGAATATTTACTGTTCTTTCATGTTATTAAGCTATTCTTTATTTAAGCCAAAGCAGTGGTTTTAGATTTAATGTCTGAAAACTGAACAATTCAGTTAAATTCATTTCAGTTTTATTTATATAGCGCCGAATCACAACAAATGTCATCTTAAGGCAGTTGAGGCACACTCAGTGGGTCTACATGATGAGATTACAGCTATAGTTGGGTTCTGCTCCTTATCTGAGCAAGGGTAATTCTCCTTGGATATCTGGCGGTGAATGAATGGGATCAGAGGCACAAAGCGTGTCATACCCCGGTATGATAGGTGGCGCTGTACCCATTCCAACTGTTGCTAATAGAGCCACTTCCTGTTGACCTCTTCACCACCAACAACAACAACAAACTCAGAAATTGGAGAAAGATGGAGAACGCAGAGCCAGATGAAGCTACGTCCCTCTACATTTGGTCTGTGATGAGCTGCTTGTTGCACAAACTCGATGCCCAACGGAGCATTCTCCATCGCGTTGTTTGTTTCTTTCTGACGGCGACAACAACAGGAATATCGTCTCCTTTGACTTCCGGGTCACGACCCCGGGAAAACATCTGGAGCATGCGCAGAACGCAAAGTCTGATTCACCACGTGCTTCAGCGTCTACAAGCAGGATTAGAGTGACTTTCAACCCAGTTATCTCGGGGTCTGAATCCCATCCAATTCTTAGTCAGATTAAGGTGTCTACATGCACTTAATAACTCAGTCTGATTGTAATTTAGCCATTAGTTTGATTCTTTACAGTGCCATGTGACCCCACTGAATAACACAGTTCAATTCAAGCCAATTAGAGTCCAATACATTGTAATCATAATCCAATGAATTCCAATTAATTAAATTCAAAATAATCCAATTCATTCATATAGAGCCAATTCAAAAACAATTTCCTAGCTAAGGAAACCAACAGATTGCACTGAAACTTGTCTTCAGTCCAATCTCCCGTCCTGAGCGTGCCTGAGGCGACTGTGGAGAGAAACGACTCCCTTTGAACAGGAAGAAACCTCTGGCAGAACCAGAACCAGGAAGGGTGGCCATCCGCCTCGACCAGCTGGGGTTTGAGAAGACAGAAAGGGGGGGACAACAAACAGTGTAACACCATTCAAAGGGTATCTGTTGGAACAGGGAAACACGAGTTAATGACCACAATAATATCACATATACATAAAGAGAGTAAAGTGAGGAAAGGTGTGACAGATGAGGCCCCCCAGCAGGCTGGGCCTATAGCAGCTTAACTATGGGATGTTTCAGGATCACCTGAGCCATCCCTAACTATAAGCTTTATCAAAAAGGAAAGTTTTAAAGGATAAGACCGTTTTTTTGACATTGGGCCCTTGATTTCACATTATAACATGATGTTCTACTCACCCCTGCTTGTTGTTGAACATTTGGAGCTGTTCCGAAGATATTCGAGAGGCGTCTGGCTGCTCTCTTGAGATATTCGGCCATGAAACGGTTTCCTATGGGCAAGCTTAAACAGGCACAAACTATGCTGTTTATAATTTATTAATTACTGTACACTAGCACTGATAACGTGGAGGTGCGTCGCTTACTTAAAAAAATCCGGGTTATTGTAATTTTGATTTTTTTGTCGTAAAGTGGGTGTTACTGACGTCATCGTCGTGCTACTGCCACAGACAGCCCACAGACCTGCTGCCTATTTATTCATTCGGCTAAAATTCAAAATTAGTAACCCGGATTTTTTTAAGTAAGCGACGCACCTCCACGTTATCAGTGCTAGTGTACAGTAATTAATAAATTATAAACAGCATAGTTTGTGCCTGTATAAGCTTGCCCATAGGAAACCGTTTCATGGCCGAATATCTCAAGAGAGCAGCCGGACGCCTCGCGAATATCTTCGGAACAGCTCCAAATGACCAACAACAAGCAGGGGTGAGTAGAACATCATGTTATAATGTGAAATCAAGGGCCCAATGTAAAAAAAACGGTCTTATCCTTTAAGCCTGGTCTTAAAAGTGGAAAGGGTGTCTGCTTCCCGGACATTTACTGGCAGCTTATTCCACAAGAGAGGGGCCTGATAACTGAAGGCTCTGCCTCCCATTCTACTTTTAGAAACTCTGGGAACCTCAAGTAAACCTGCAGTTTGGGAACGAAGTGCTCTGTTAGGAAAATATCTTACAATGAGATCTTTAAGATATGATGGAGCTCGGTCATTAAGAGCTTTATATGTGAGGAGAAGAATCTTAAATTCTATTCTGAATTTAACAGGGAGCCAATGAAGAGAAGCTAAAACTGGAGAAATATGATCTCTCCTGTTAGTTCTCATCAGAACTCTGGCTGCAGCATTTTGGATCAGCTGGAGGCTTTTCAGAGAATATGTGGGACAGCCCAATAATAAAGAATTACAGTAATCCAATCCTGAAGTAACAAATGCATGAATTAGTTTTTCTGCATCACTCTGAGACAGGATGTTCCTGATTTTAACAATATTACGAAGATGAAAGAAGGCAGTCCTAGAAACCTGTTTTATATGCGAGTCAAATCAAATCAAATCAAATCAAATCAAACTTTATTTATATAGCACCTTTCATACTAAAGAAAAAAGCAACACAAAGTGCTTTACATAATAAAATCAGTAATAAAATCAATTCAATTCATAAACTCACACACAACATCACACCGACAACCACACTGCACACATACTACCCCCCCACCACCCCCAACATGAGCAATATCAACAACAATCAACAACAATCAACATTAAAATCAACATTAAAATCTGGCTTGACGCTGAAGCGAGGAAACGGTATCTTGGGGATCTGTCCACACCGGGAGCCAGCCCACCAATGACCACAGAGGCCACCACCACGGGGAACCGCCCTGATCAGGGCAGGCCGGCATCCACACCACAGCCAGAGCTGCAGTGCAGGATCCCCCAGCCACCTCGAACCAGGGCGGTCCCCACAATAATGACCCCACAGACCGAGCGGGCATAGTCTCCGGTGTGGAAGATCCCCATGAGGAAAAACACTGGATAAATAAGTATATAGTAAAATAATTTAACAAAAAATAATAATATATAAAAATAATAAATAAATAAATAAATGAAATAAAATTCAGCTGTAAGCTAAACTAAAAAGGTGGGTCTTGAGCCTCTTTTTAAAAACTTCAACAGTCTCTGCAGCCCTGAGGTTCTCTGGCAGGCTGTTCCACAAATGAGGTCCATAATAGTGGAACGACGTCTCACCATAAGTTTTTGTTCGAACCTTAGGAACAACTAAAAGGCCGGTACCAGAGGACCTCAGGGTCCGCGAGGGCTCATAATTTAAAAGCAGATCAGATAGATAAGAAGGCCCAAGACCATTAAGACATTTATAAACAACTAAAAGAACCTTAAAATCAATCCTGAAATGCACGGGGAGCCAATGCAGCGTTTTTAAAACTGGTGTAATGTGTTCCCGCCCTCTGGTCTTGGTCAGCACACGTGCAGCTGAATTCTGTATTAATTGTAGGTAATGAATACTTTTTTTGGGAAGACCAGAGAGCAGGGCATTACAATAATCTATTCTACTAGAAATAAAAGCATGCATCAGCACCTCCGTGCTGGCAAAAGAGAGAAATGGGCGGACTCTGGCAATATTTTTAAGATGATAAAATCCTGTCTTTGTTACATTTCTAATATGTTGGATAAAATCCAGCTCAGAGTCAAAAAGAACACCCAGATTTTTTACATGTTGAGAAGATTTAAAATTTTGTAGTTTGGGTAAAATTATCTCTCTCTTGTCTTCAGGACCAATAATTAAAACTTCAGTCTTGCCCTGGTTGAGCTGTAAGAAATTCTCTGCCATCCATGACTTTATATCTAAAATACAGTTTAAAAGAACGTTAACTGGTTCTAGGTCATCAGGAGACACGGCAATGTAAAGCTGTGTATCATCAGCATAGCTGTGAAAACTAATGCCATGTCTCCTGACGACATCCCCAAGTGGCAACATGTACAGATTAAAAAGCAATGGGCCTAAAATTGATCCTTGGGGAACCCCACACTTGATTTTATGGATTCTTGAGGAGCATGTATCCATACTTATAAAAAACTGTCGATCCGTGAGATAGGAATAAAACCATTTAAGAACAGTGCCAGAGACACCCACCAGGCTTCTAAGTCTGTTTAATAAAATGTGGTGATCTACTGTATCAAAAGCTGCACTAAGATCCAGCAGCACCAGGACTGAAAGCTTCTGTGAGTCCATGTTACATCTGAGATCATTTACAATCTTTAAAAGGGCTGTCTCTGTACTGTGGTTCTTCCTAAAACCAGACTGATGTTTCTCAAAAATATTGTGTTTGTTTAAAAACTCATTTAATTGGATAAAAACAACTTTTTCTATAATTTTACTTAAAAACGGTAAGTTGGATACAGGTCGGTAATTATCAAGAATCTTGTGATCTAAATTGCTCTTCTTCAGAAGGGGCCTCACCACTGCAGTTTTACAGGCAGATGGGAAAACACCCGTCTGAAGAGAGCAATTTACAATATTTAAAAGCTCACACTCGAAGAAACCATAAAATGTCTTTAAAAGAGATGTGGGAATGGGATCTAAAAGGCAGGTTGTTGGGTTTAGTTGGGAGAAAACTCGACCAAGCATCTTGGCATCAACCAGGACAAAACTATCCAGTGTTTCCTCGGGTAAAAACAATGCTTCAGAAATGTTAAAATCAACATTTTGTTGAGATAAAAGGCTGGATCTAATAGCATTGATCTTACTTCTGAAGTGGTCTGCAAAGTCCTCACATGCAGTGTCTGATGCTGGGATGGAGGACTTGTTAAAATCTGTGTTTATTAAAAGATCGAATGTTTTGAAAAGGAATTTAGGATTATTTTTGTTCTGTGTAATAAGATTTGAAAAATGGAGGGTTCTTGCCTGTTTTACTGCACTATTGTAATTTTTTTGTTGTTCCTGAAAAATCTGTAAGTGAATGGTTAATTTTGTTTTCCTCCATTTTCTTTCTGCTCTCCTGCAGTTCCTTTTCATTTGTTTGATTCGCTCATTTCTCCACGGTGGTATGGTTTTAACTTTTACGGATTTTGTTTTAAGTGGAGCTGCAGCATCAATGGCTGACTTCAGTTTGCTGTTAAAATAATCAACAATAAAATCACACGATGCAGGTAAAAACTGTGCAGGGGTATGATGTAAAATGTCAATAAAATCTGCAGCCACTTCAGAAGTAATCCACCGCTTCCTCACGGTTCTCACCGGGGCCTCCTGTTGGATAAAACTGGTGACATTAAAAAAACATTAAAAAAAATGAGAAGTTCTGGTCAAAAATAACTCCAAGGTTCCTCACTGTAGAACTAGAAGCCAAGGAAATACCATCTAGAGTAACTATATAGCTAGACAGTTTCTCCCTGAAGCGCTCAGGTCCAAAGATAACGACTTCAGTTTTGTCTGAATTTAGCAGCAGACAGTTCTGAGTCATCCAGGTCTTTATGTCTTTAAGACATGCTTGTAGTCTGACCAACCTATTGGGTTCATCTGGTTTTATAGATAAGTACAGCTGAGTATCATCAGCATAGCAATGGAAATTTATGCCATGCTGTCTAATAATGTTACCTAATGGAAGCATGTATAAAGTGAAAAGAATCGGTCCAAGCACAGAACCCTGAGGAACTCCATGACTTACTCTGGTGTGTGAGGAAGATTCTTCATTTACAAGAACAAACTGAAATCTATCAGATAAATATGACTTAAACCAGCCTAATGCAGTTCCCTCTGCTTATCAGCTGATACTCCCCACCATCTAGCAGAACTGAAGAAGCCTTTCAGATGAGAGGTGAAACGTCTTAAAGATCCAAGAAGAAATCCAGTTGTCCTTATTCAAGCTCTTATGATTACCATGATCAAGATGACTGAGAAGCTTAATCAACTTTCTGTTGTTTTTTTTTCGTCTGGACAATGTAAATTAAACTAAGGACTGCAAAGCATTACATGGACCCTAAATAATTAAATAGAATCATTTCTAGACTCACAAAACTGAGTGCAGGAGTTTTCCCAGTTTGTTTATGTCATTTGATGTTTTCTGCTGTCCCATCTTTTATTAATTTATTCATGAATTTATTTTCACACACACTGAGGACATACCTGATATTGCTGATCAGTCACCATATGCACCGATGAGCTCCAACATTCAGACCATCTCTTCCTGTGCAGGACTCATGTTGTTAAAAAAAAACTCGGATGCACGCTCAGGACGGGAGATTGGACTGAAGACGAGTTTCGGTGCAATCTGTTGGTTTCCTTAGCTAGGAAATAGTTTTTGAATTGGCTTTATATGAATGAATTGGATTATTTTGAAATGAATTATGATTACAATGAATTGAACTCCAATTGGCTTGAATTGGACTTTATTACTGAAGTGCCTTGAGATGACATTTGTTGTAATGTGGCGCTAAATAAATAAACTAAATTGAATTGAATTGATGTTTCAGGACATGGACCTCTGGTGCCTAGTGATATTTTGGACTAGGACGTTGGCATATTTTTGGTCCTATGGGTTGTTAAGTGGGTATTTAAGGCCATGGTTGTTAGCTGGAACGGGATGGATTACTCACTTTGAGAGGGGGATAAGGTGAGCAGATGAAGTGTCTGCTGTGATGCAGACACTACAGGTCTGCTGAGTGAAATATGTGAAGCTCATACTGGAGAGTGCCCTCACTGCTTGACTGTGGCAAATACAGACAGAGAGAAGTGTCAACGAAGACACTACGTAGAGACTACCTGATTTTCCATTAGCAGGGGAGGGACAGGCAGAATCTAAAAGAGACAAATTTGCATAAAAAACAGTACTTGCAAGATTTGATTTAAAAACATAAAATAACAAACAAAATAACTCAAATGAATTAGATAGAGGGTAAAGGCTCTGTCCAAGTCCACAATGACATACGAAAGAATCCAGAGACAAACTTTACTGGTCAGCAATATTTGTTCTGTTCTGTTGCATAAGAGTTGGCTTGAGAGTGGATAAAAAAAGATATCAGGGAAGTCAGGTTCTGACACAAAGTGAGCTACTGAGCTAACGTCCATGTGGGTTCAAGGAGCTTCAATCCATGTAGCAGGAGAAAATCCAGCAGAAAATATCATACAGAAAGAAGTATTTTATTCCAAAGACTCTCAGATGTTAGGTGTTTTTTCTGTTAAAGCTATGTTCGGTCAACATGAAGACTGACATTTCCGTTTCCAGACGACACACCTGTAGGGGGCAGCAGCACGCCTAGCTGCGCCTACAGGGCCTCAGGGATGAAGAGAAGAAGAAGAGGAGCAAGAGAAGAAGAAGAAGAAGAAGAAAGAAGAGAAGAGACGCGACGCGAGGAGCTGTGCTGTGATTGGTCGTCGGGGCGCTGTTTTCACCACGTTCCGGACAGCAGGTTGGACTTTTCCCGCTCAGTGTTTACCTGCTGGTTAATATTTAAACCAAGGAAAGTGAGACAAACAGAGCAGTAACTCCCCCTCATACACACATACACACACACGCACACACACACACACACACACACACACACACACACACACACACACACAGAGAGAGCCAGCCTGGAACATATGCGGGGTCCACAGCCCACTGACCTGCCCAGGCACCCGTGTGCGGAGCGACGAGCGTAGGCAGGATGGCCCCCGTGAGAGCCGCCAAACAAGCTCTGAGGAGAGCCATTAAAGTCCGCGTGGCAGCGCTGAGCGCGGAGGAGAAGCGACGGCAGTCCCTGCTGGTGGCACAGGAGGTGAGAGCAGGCTAACACAACATTCTTCTCCCTTAAGTCAAAGGCTGAGGGTTTACTTCGTGTGTCTGAACAGCTGCTTTTCCAGTGATCTAACAATCTGATCAGAAGTTTGTGGTCGAATGGTTGTTGGTGGCTGATGCAGACCACCCAGTCTCTGTTTAATCATCAACTTACTGGATTTGTTGAATAGTGCTGAGGCCCTGAGGCTGCTCTATCAGTCAGTCCCAGAGAGAGGAGCTGGTTTCAGTGGAATGTTTCCAGAGTTTCACAAAGCAACAGCTTGGCCAACATGCTGCTACTGGACCTCAGACTTTCAAGCTGGCTGTAATTAGACCTTCAATTAAAAAAACCTTCCTCACTACCAGGTCAGCTGAGGTCAGCTGATCAGCAGACCTCAGGGCAGAAGGAACATGAGGCTGAATCAGGTCAGCGAAGAAGGCTGGAGGCAACCATTTTAAAATCAATTCTGCATTGGACAGCGAGGACAGAGTCAGGGAAATGTGCTCACATCTGTGTGCCCCAGTTAACTGAAGGGTATCCTGTCCACAAAGACAGATTGATCAAATTGATTAAAGGATAACTGCGGTATTTTCAACATTAAGCCTCATTTATGAGTCGTCTGCAATGTTTTAGAACCCCCCTCACCGCTTTTTTGATGTTTACTGCTGTCTCCGGTATTTGCCTAATTTTGATTCTTCTCAACCTGCTTCAGAACGGCAAGTCATGCGCATGTCCAGAAAGGTCCGTAAAAGCACCATAAACGTCCGTTTTCAAAATCATCAACTCACCGGAGTGGTTACTGGTGTGCACTGGTAATCCAGATCAAATTTCATTGCGAAAAGTTGCTTCTGTCGTGTTTTATTTGGCAGCTCGTTCATACTCGAACTATTTTCTTAGCCACCTCACAGCCGTGGATAAACTTCCGCTCAGCAATTGAATCTGACTTGCTATACTCCACACCACTTGATGGATTCGGTGATGGAGTAATATCAACGTACATCCAGTCTTCAATAGAACTCAATGGGATTTACAAAATGTCAAATAAAACACGACAGAAGCAACTTTTCGCAACGAAATTTGATAAGGATTACCAGCTCATGAAATCATCACTGCTGAGAGTTAAAGTAATACCTGGCTCAGCAGAGCTCGGACTCTTAAGCCCTATTCGGACGGGACTAGTTTAATGGGGGGACCTGGGGTAAAGTAATAATAACCGGGAAATCTAGTCCCGTCCGAACGCGCCATGTCAGTAAAGATAGCGGAGTATGTCGGTAAACTTTGCCGAGAATTCTACCTCCTGTGAAACGGTCCGGAGTATCTACCATAGGTAATACTAATCCCGTGCGAATGCGACCTTCGGTAATAAGTACGGAATATGTCGTCACATCCTTTTAAAGAGAGAAACAATTAGGTGTGTCTGTTTGCAAACATGGAGGTTCTCTCTCGTCCAATTTCGGACTTTGGCTTGCTTCGACCTGGTCGGCGCCATGTCTGTTTACAGATGGGGTTTACGGAAGTGAAATGAAGACGTGCATAGCATCCAGGATGTGACGGTTGTGCGTAACCAACAACTCCTCCCATGTTAGATGAATAGTACAGGGATTTCTTGTCCCGTCAGAATTGGTCATTTCTTCTCCCTGGCGTCGTCTGGTTAACCAACATTACCATACGTCCCCCCATTGAACTAGTCCCGTCCGAATAGGGCTTAAGTCAGACTGGCTACAGTGCTGAAGAGAAACCTGGGATTGTTCTTATTCTCTTCTATCAATGATGAATAATAAGCAGTTCTAGCTTTACGAAGGGCTTTCTTATACGTTATTAAACTGTCTTTCCAGGCTAATTGAGACTTCTAAATTAGAGGAACGCCACTGCCTCTCCAGCTTTCAACATTAATGTTAGTGACCTCTGACTGGCCTCCATATTCAATATTTAGAATAAATATTCCTCATCAAGTTAATTATTTCTTATTCTCACTTGGTAATTGACTGTGTTGCATCAAACTTAAGCTGGTTGTCAAAAACTGTTCCCAGATATTTTTCCGTACTCAAGCTAAGAAGAACAGGTGCAACCATATTGTAATTCCAGATGTGGCCGGAGTTTCTGAGAAACTCGAAAGCATCTTTTCTAAACATGACATTCCACAGAGACTGGTTCACCCAGAGGACAAAACAGCCAAACAAAAACTCAGTGGTGTCGTGTCTGCAGCGCTGTGCAGCCAAGAGTGTGCGGACCACTATTTTGAAGAGATCAAACAACACCTTATTCAGGTCCAGAGCCAGCTGTGCACCTACATCTGAAGGAAAAGTTACACTGAGGACTGTAATGTCCACATTCTGGGCAGAAAAGACAGATGCTTTGAGAGAGGAGTCAGAAACCTGGAAAAAGCATCTTTGAACAGAGGAGGTGGTCTCGGGTATAACCATTCACACCTTGGATCCTGTGACCAGAACTCTCCCTTTCAGGCAGGTAGACAGTTCAGAGGTGATAAGGACTGAAGTATAACTCTCTTAGCTTTGAAATATTACTTAGTTAAATTAGAACATACAAAACAATAGAAAGTCTACATCAGTCACAGTTGGTTTTAGGATTTTTTTTTTTGGAATGCCATAGATTTAATTTTTTGCCAAGATGCTCTGAGGTTCCCACTATTGTATTGCTTTTCAGTTTTTTTCTATAGGCTACTTCATTTTGGTCCTCCTATTTTCGTATCACTTCTCGAGAGACATTTTTTTTTCTCTTGGAGAGTCACCAGTATAAAAAATCCTTTAATTCCTGTTAGTGACTAATTTAGGCCCCATCCACACGTAGCCGGGTATCTGCTAAAACGAATATATTTTTCTACGTTTGGACCTGTCATCCACATGAAAACGCATAAAAACGCATCGTAAACGAATGTTTTTAAAAACTCCGGGCAAAGTGAAGATTTTTGAAAACTCCGTTTATGCAGCTGCGTGTAGACAGAGATAACCGGAGTTTTGCGTTTTCGAACGTCACAATATGCGCCAAAACATCAACAAATCTGCTTTAAAGTCTAAAGTGCGACCTTTGTTTACTGAAGAAGCATGGATGTCTTGAGAACTGTGGTGGTTATTATTGTTTACAGCCTTGATTTTACACGCCCAAGTTGTACTCCCAGAGGAATGACGTGACAATTTCTCATGTCCCGGTCCTCAGTCCTCTCGCTGTCGGAATTATTACGTCCTCATATCGAGGGGCAGTCCACTGTCATGCGATCACCTGTCAGTGTGCTCAAAAAAGTTGCGTGCACACTTTATTATTTAGCTGACGAGGGCAGATTGCGCAAAACAGCAAAAGCATTTGGGTTGTCAAGACAGGTGAAAACGCAGATGTTCGGTTATGTGTGGAAGGTGTTTTTTTCGAAAACGAGGTAATGTGGATACAAATTATTTTATAAACGGAGGGGGGGAAACATTCGGTTTTAAAAATACCCGGCTACGTGTGTACATAGCCTTAAGCTCTTAAGTTATCCAAGGTTTTTTATTTGGGTAGTTTATGACTTTCCTAGTTGGGATGACTGAATCCACAAAGAATTTAATGTCTGATGTGACAATGTCTGATAACTCATCAATATCATTACAAGCATCATAGAAACACTGCCAGTCCATACAGCCGAAACATGCTTGAAGAGAGGAGATACTATCCTTTAACCAAATCTTAAATGTTTGGCATGAGGTATACACTGTTGTGATAGGAAATACCAAAAAAAGGCATAGGTAGACATTTGTAAGCTCCATTTACCGAACCGTCACAAGGGTCGACTGTTTTACTTTTTCGTGTTGTGGCACTAGTCACATACTGTTCGTATGTCCTTAAAGTCTTGTTTAAGTTACAGTAATTAAAATCCCCCAATATGAATTTGGGTGCCTCAGGGCAAATTAAATATAATCTGTGTATTACATCAGCAACAATGTTCCCTCTAAGATGCTCGCACATTCTCAGCGCACAAGAAAATCTATGCAGCGCATAAAATAAAATTCACCATAAACGTATTAATTCATATCTAATACTAGATCTAATCTAATTAATTAGACCAATAATGTAATGTAATGGAATGGCTGTCTGAGTATGTGCAAACAGAAGAACAAGCGGTGAAACTGGGGGAGATTTTTTTCTTTTTCGAGTGACAAGGTCTACTCTGCAAAACATGCAGGCTGCAAGCATGACTCTCACATATAACAGATAACATACTACACATCTCATGAACAACAAGATTTTTGTCTTTTTCATCTTCAGTGGGCCGAATCGCTTATAAGAAAAGTAAACTAATGAAAATTGCTGCTGTGATTTGATTCTTTTCATAAGCCATGTAACTTGTATGATCCAAGGTTTTGAACAGGTATGAAACTGGTGTGTGGCCACAGCGTGCACATCTGATGTTGCCCACAGTGGTCCTCAGTGTGCTCAGAGAGCTTGTGTGTATGCCCAGACTCATGAAAAATTAGAGGGAACATTGATCAGCAGTCAGTTAAATTTTATTTAAATAGCACCAAATCACAACAATGTCATGTCAAGGGACTCCAGAGATACAGTCCAACTGAAGTCAATTTATTCTAAAAAAAAAAATCAGATTCCATTCCGAATAAACAAATTCCAAATTAGTCCACTTCATGTAGAGCCAATTAAAAGATGCTGCCTAGCGAAAGAAACCAATAGATTATCTTTGATCCAATCCACCGTCATTTACGTGCTTGAGGCGACAGTAGAAAGAAAAAACTCCCTTTTAACAGGAAGAAACCTCCATTAGAAGGTGGAACATTCTGATTCTCATCTGCCTCGACCGGCTGGACACTACAGATTTAAAGTAGGTTTGGTTGAAATGGAAACACCCCCTTGCTCTTTGTCTTTTTCTGGTAATCTCCAGTAACTCATCCAAACAAATTGGGCTTCCAAACCTCCTCATGGTCAGATCTTCATCAGTCGAAGTCATTGAGCCATGTGAAGACAAGTTTCCTTCATTTGATGTTTTTGAGTTTGGCCCATATATCCAGCTCATCTATCTTATATCTGATTGACTGCACATCCAAGTGGAGGAAATTTGCGGCAGTCATCCAACTTGTATTCTTGAGTCTCCAGCGTAGACCACCTCTTCTCCAAAACGTAGACAACAAAGCAAGGCTGCTCAATTTCTCCATTGATAAAATAATTTCACAACTCTACAACATAAAAATTCATAAAAAAACATGTAGAATATAGCATATACTTTGTTGTCTACAGTAGTAGATCAACCCTCATCTTACTTTGAAGCTCCCAGCTCCCTGAAGTGACGTCGACGCAGCTTTAGCTGCAGAGAAGCTATTAGGCTTGTGTTGATGATAATAATAAACTCCTGGACTATTTTCAAACTTCCAAATGCATCGTTTGGTGAGTACAGACCATATTTGTACAACTGTAGAAGTTTGGTGTCATGGCATGTGATTTTAGTGTGGTAATTTTGGAGATACGGACCAGGATCCATTAACCCTTGTACGAAGCTATTCGGGATAACTCAGTAACTCGGCTGATGTTCAGCCAATATCGAAAAAACTGCGGGTGGGCTACTTGGCTGGATATCACGGTTCAAATGACCCTAGGGTGAATCTACTACGGAGTATCACTTTAATGCTAGTTTCTCTGTCCTTTGTTCAGTTGCTAACGAAGTCTCCCTCTCAGCTTCAATTACAACATTTAACAGTTTGTCAGCTGCTCCACCAGAAAAAATAAATGTTGCATAAAAATATGCATATAGCTCCTCCATTAGGAAAATCCGACCACTACCTGGCTCTGCTCACCTCCAATAATACACCTATTGCTCAGCGATAATAACAAATACCAAACCCTGTAACACCGGCAACCTGAAAAAGCTGAAAAACATCAAAAAGAAAGCTTTCAGGGAGGGAGGTGGGGAGTTATTGAGGACTGTTCAAAAACAGTTGGAAAGAGAAAATAACAGGGAACAAAGAGAAGTTCAGAAAAATGGTAGAAAGCAAACTCAAGCAGAAGAACATGAGAGATGTGTGATCAGGGATGAAAAAGATCACAGGCTCGAAGGTGAAAGAGGATCAGACTGATTCCCGATATATCACCGCAGGTCTTTACTGAAACACTGCCAAAACTGACACATTGATTTTATACTAGATATCATTAATGGTTATAAATCATGTTAAAAAATGCGTGATGATTAATCTACATTGATTATGATGATTTAACTTTACTGTATACCCAAAACCAGCAAAATGGTGGTTTGTTTTTGTATGTTTGTATTTTTTCAAGAATAGAAAATGTTGACTGAAGCAGATTAATTAATTTACATTTATACATTATATCAGATCTCCTTGGCTCAAACCGTTTAACTGCTTCTGACCTTTTCCTTCTACATATTTCTTTCTATTTCTTCTAGCTATTCAGACACCCTAAGTATGTGTCCTCTCAAAGGGTCGCAGTGTTTCTCAGCATGAATGATGAAGTGTGCACTCAGGAAATCATCAAAGACATGTTCAAATGGGGCAAAAGCTGCTTCATCCCCAGATATGAGAGGAGCAGCTCCAATATGGACATGTTGAAGCTCAACAGCCTGCAGGACATGGAGAGCCTGCCTCTGACATCCTGGAACATCAGACAGCCTGCTGAAGATGACAACAGCAGAGAGGAAGCACTGACCTCAGGTAATCATGAAGAGACACACACAAAATGATGCTCATCGGTGTTTCCCACAGATGTGAAGGCAATGTGTGGTGGTGGGGTGGTGGTGGGGTGGGGTGGGGTGGGGGGGGGGTAAAAAATAAAAATTCTTCAAAATAATTCCTTCTTTAATAATTGGTCACACAAAACTTTATTGTATTAATCCTTAAGAACCCAGACCCATTTCTACTTAAATGAAAATTAAGGGGGTTATAACACAGACTAAATAGACCACATAGGACCCATTTCAGAATTTTTTTCCAAAATACCACCCCCCCATTGTCAGAGATCTGTAATGTGACATATATGTCACATTGGGAGTTAAGAACCTGGATAATTTCTCCATCAAGGAAAATTATGGGGGACGTAAGGATGTGTGACACCTGTGTCACGGTGGGTGACACAGGTGCGGCTTATCTGCAGATATTCACATCTTCATTGTAAACAAATTAATAGCATAGCTAATTACACTGGTGGGACTGTTCAGCTGTTTCAGACTGATACCTCCGGTTCAGGCTGCTCCTCATCCTCAACACGCACGTCTCTCTTTCAATTGCGGAAAATATTTTTCAATACTCATCTGGATTGAAGCAGTAAACATTCAGTGTAAGAGTTTAAAAAACTACTTTATTTGATTCGCAGCTGCTAGTGTTTAGACCTCGACAACCCAACTACATTTTTTTTTTTTTTTTTTACGGCAAACTTGCGACTAGTTAACTTTATAAAGAAGGCGTAATCGCTTGCTATGGGTCGGGACGGGACAACATTGTATTCAAAATATAAAATATTTTTATAGGACTTTTTAATGTGTGATTTTATAAAGGTGCACGTGATACCAACCTTTCGTGAATTCTTTCGTTGAGCTAATCTAAAGCGACGCTGAAGCTAGCAAGCTTCCACGCTTCCAGGGAAGCACGGAGGGGAGGGGCTGTGTGTGTGAGTAGGCTATGCGAGAGAGACGCGAGGGACAGAGAGACGGAGGTAGAGCAGGGAAAGGAAATGCAGCTTAACGAATACGAGTATTTTCTAAATGGCGTTAAAAAAAATAATAATAACGAAACGCAATATGTGGCGGCCGGTGTTTAATCTGTGGCGCACCGCCACGAATTAGTCTATGTGTGGGAAACACTGCTCATTTTCTGAATCATTGTCTGGTTTTGAAAAATATAACAATGGAGGCAAGTTAGTTTGTGCATTTTTCATTCAATCAGTCCCATACTACTTACCTCCTTTTTTCCAAAGGCAAACCACGAATTCACAAACCAGTGGGTGACATTGCCTGTCTGGCTATCTTTTGACATTTTTAGAATTATTTGCATGCCAGAGAGTAGTTCTTCTCCTATACTCTGTCAAGAGCAAGAGTTGTCAGCTCTAATGGAGGCAAGCGTTGAGTAGGACCTGTGAACACTCGTATGCCAGAGCATCCAGACCCAGTGGGGTGCTCTGATCAGTCAGGGAGAAAAACTTTGTTCACTGAGCATTCTCAGCCAGTGCAGAGAGGTCAATCTTCATTTGACCGTACCTGCTTCATATTTGCCTCATCACCTCTCTGGAGTTTCCTATCCTTGTAGTTTAGGGCTGCTTATAGACGGCAAACCACGGTTCATCATACTCAGGGAGGGCAGAAAATGTTTCAGTGCCACTGAGACCACCATGAGCTCCTCACAACTTATCTGAATTTAACTAATCCCATAGCAACACCTGTAGTCAGGAACACTGTCAAGGGCGCAAAGCAAGGATGCAAAGAGATCAGGACCCAGCAATGACCATGACACATGGGGCTCAGTTTGAGTCGGATAAGAGAAAGGGTGTCTGGTTCCCGGACATATACTGGCAGCTGGTTCCACAGAGAGGGGCCTGATGACTGAAGGCTCTGCCTCCCAAACTGGCAGCTGGTTCCACAGAGAGGGGCCTGATGACTGAAGGCTCTGCCTCCCAAACTGGCAGCTGGTTCCACAGAGAGGGGCCTGATAACTGAAGGCTCTGCCTCCCAAACTAGCAGCCGGTTCCACAGAGAGGGGCCTGATAACTGAAGGCTCTGCCTCCCAAACTGGCAGCAGGTTCCACAGAGAGGGGCCTGATAACTGAAGGCTCTGCCTCCCAAACTGGCAGCTGGTTCCACAGAGAGGGGCCTGATAACTGAAGGCTCTGCCTCCCATTCTACTTTTAGAAACTCTGGGAACCTCAAGTAAACCTGCAGTTTGGGAACGAAGTGCTCTGTTAGGAAAATATCTTACAATGAGATCTTTAAGATATGATGGAGCTCGGTCATTAAGAGCTTTATATGTGAGGAGAAGAATCTTAAATTCTATTCTGAATTTAACAGGGAGCCAATGAAGACAAGCTAAAACTGGAGAAATATGATCTCTCCTGTTAGTTCTCATCAGAACTCTGGCTGCAGCATTTTGGATCAGCTGGAGGCTTTTCAGAGAATGTGTGGGACAGCCCAATAATAAAGAATTACAGTAGTCCAATCTTGAAGTAACAAATGCATGGACCAGTTTTTCTGCATCATAGAAACCTGTTTTATATGGGCGTCAAAGGACAGAGTCTGGTCAAAAATAATTCCAAGGTTCCTCACTGCAGTACTACACTATATTGCCAAAAGTATTCACTCACCCATCCAAATCATTACGTTCAGGTGTTCCAGTCACTTCCATGGATTCAGGTGTATAAATTCCAGCATCTCAGCATGCAGACTGCTTCTCCAAACATCTGTGAAAGAATGTTTCTCTCTCAGGAGCTCAGTGTATTCCTGCGTAGTACCATGATAGGATGCCACCTGTGCAACAAGTCCAGTGGTGAAACTTCCTCTCTGCTAAATATTCCACAGTCAGCTGTCAGTGGTGTTATAACAGGGTGGAAGTGATTGGGAAGGACAGCATCTCAGCCAGGAAGTGGTGGGCCAGGTAAAATGACAGAGCGGGGTCAGCGGATGCTGAGGCTCATAGTGCTCAAAGGTCACCAACTTTCTGCAGAGTCAGTCGCTATAGACCTCCAACCTTCATGTGGCCTTCAGATTAGCTCAAGAATTCAATTCAATTAATTTTTATTTATATAGCGCCAAATACAACAAATGTCATCTCAAGGCACTTAAATAATAAAGTCCAATTCAAGCCAATTGGAATTCAATTCATCGTAAACATAATTATTTATAAAATATTCCAATTCATTCATACAGAGCCAATTCAAAAACAATTTCCTAGCTAAGGAAACCAACAGATTGCACCGAAACTCGTCTTCAGTCCAATCTCCCGTCCTGAGCGTGCCTGAGAAATGAAATAAGAAATAAAAGATGTCCTGCAGTGTTACGATCTCAGGTGGAATCAAGTAACCAGTATTCTATTAGACAATTGTGCCGTTATGAGAGGGAAGAAGACTGGACTTGAGACACAAGCTAGGAAGGAAAACCCTTACCTCCTCGACGTCTCTGGAAACTCCGTCCAAATTTCTATTTGTTTCATGTTATTCAGTTTACTAGTTCTTGGAGCACTTTACTGTTTTTGTTGTTTTGAACAAAAAACAGTTGGAAATGTTGCAATTATTTTTACAATGACACGGTTGCACTGTTGCACCTTCCTACGGGCTCACCACCCGTGGGAGGGGCCATGGGGGTCGGGTGCAATGTGAGCTGGGCGGCAGCCAAAGGCAGGGACCTTGGCGGTCTGATCCTCGGCTACTGAAGCTGGCTCTTGGGACGTGGAACGTCACCTCTCTGCTGGGGAAGGAGCCTGAGCTGGTGCGCGAGGCTGAGCGGTTCCGGCTAGATATACCGTAAATCCTCTAATATTGGCCTGTATTCCATTACTGGCCGGGATTCTAATATTGGCCGGTCTCGCTGTCGGAGGAGGTAAATACTGGCCGGACTCTTATACAGGCCGGGTCTATAATTAGAACCAACGATTTCTCTGGGCAGCCTCAACATTATACCGGTACTTGTGATCGTAACATACAAGACTTGCAGCTCAATGCGCTTTACAGTCAGATTACCGGTAACAACAAAGTTAAAGCAAAATTAAGTAAAATAAAAAATAAATAAGTAGGATATATGGTATGTTGAAATTAGCATTCACTTCTATCACTATCGCATTCGAATGCGATCACGATCGTGAGTGAGCCTGTCCACTGTGACTTGCAATAACGGCCAAACTACCGATATCGTTTTTTACAGCCCTGCGCTGCTGCCCGTCTGCGCGAGGAAGAGAACAGACAGGCAGCAGAACATGAGGAGGACGAAGAAGAACTGTACAATAATGAACTTGTTGTAGAGACTGGCGCGAGTGATGAGGAGATTACGGGGAGAGATGAAGAGGAGATGAAATACCGGTAGCCTAATTATCACCATGGTTAAGTGACAATGCACTACTGGTAACTTCGGTCAAGTGAGCCGCGGATGAACGAGTGGCGGCTCACTTGACCGCAGTCTACTGGTACCGGTATGTTTGCTACGTTTCTGTTACCATATTACCGGTACTACACTGGAATTTAGCCTGAATTGCCGGTATTTGTCTATTTTATAGGTTCAAATAGATGCAAAATCTCGTTTTTATTCATTCCACTGGTAGTCTGTTTTGCTCAAATAGAAATAGAGGCCTGTCTCTAATTCTGGCCTCCTTCCAATAATGACCGGGACCAAGATGCACGTGAGTGAATAAAGGCCCCGGCCTATATTAGAGGATTTACGGTAGTCGGACTCACCTCGACGCATGGCTTGGGCTCCGGAACCAGCCTCCTCGAGAGGGGTTGGACTCTCTTCCACTCTGGAGTTGCCCGCGGTGAGAGGCGTAGAGCAGGTGTGGGCATACTTATCGCCCCCCGGCTGTGTGCCTGTACATTGGGGTTCACCCCGGTAGACGAGAGGGTAGCCTCCCTCCGCCTTAGGGTGGGGGGACGGGTCCTGACTGTTGTTTGTGCTTATGCACCGAACGGCAGTTCAGAGTACCCACCCTTTTTGGAGTCCCTGGAGGAGGCACTAGAGAGTGCTCCTCCGGGAGACTCCCTCGTCCTGCTGGGGGACTTCAATGCTCACGTGGCCAATGACAGTGAGACCTGGAGGGGCGTGATTGGGAGGAAAGGCCCCCCCGATCTGAATCAGAGTGGTGTTTTGTTGTTGGACTTCTGTTCTCGTCACGGACTGTCCATAACGAACACCATGTTCAGGCATAAGGGTGTCCATATGTGCACTTGGCACCAGGACACCCTAGGCCGCAGCTCGATGATTGACTTTGTGGTCGTATCATCGGACTTGCGGCCGTATGTCCTGGACACTCGGGTGAAGAGAGGGGCGGAGCTGTCAACTGATCACCACCTGGTGGTGAGTTGGCTCCGCTGGTGGGGGAGGAAGCCGGTCAGACCTGGCAGGCCCAAACGTATTGTGAGGGTCTGCTGGGAACGGCTTGCGGAATCCCCTGTAAGGAGGAGTTTCAACTCCCACCTCCAGCAGAGCTTCAACCATGTCCCGGGGGAGGTGGGGGACATTGAGCCCGAATGGGCCATGTTCCGTGCCTCCATTGTTGAGGCGGCTGACCGGAGCTGTGGCCGCAAGGTGGTTGGTGCCTGTCGTGGCGGCAATCCCCAAACCCGCTGGTGGACCCCAGTGGTGAGGGAGGCCGTCAAGCTGAAGAAAGAGTCCTATCGGGCCTTTTTGGCCAGTGGGACTCTGGAAGCAGCTGACGGGTACCGACAGGCCAAGCGGAACGCAGCCTCAGCGGTTGTTGAGGCAAAAACTCGGGCTTGGGAGGAGTTCGGGGAGGCCATGGAGAACGATTTCCGGACGGCCTCGAGGAGATTCTGGTCCACCATCCGGCGGCTCAGGGGGGGGAAGCGGTGCACCGTCAACACCGTGTATGGTGAGGGCGGGGCTCTGCTGACTTCAACTAGGGACGTCGTGAGTCGGTGGGGGGAATACTTCGAGGGCCTCCTCAATCCTACCGACACGCCTTCCGATGAGGAAGCAGAGTTGGGGAGCTCGGACGTGGGACCTCCCATTTCTGGGGCTGAGGTTGCCGAGGTGGTCAAAAAACTCCTCGGTGGCAAGGCCCCGGGGGTGGATGAGGTCCGTCCTGAGTTCCTCAAGGCTCTGGATGTTGTGGGGCTGTCTTGGTTGACACGCCTCTGCAGCATCGCGTGGACATCGGGGGCAGTGCCTCTGGACTGGCAGATCGGGGTGGTGGTCCCCCTCTTTAAAAAGGGGGACCGGAGGGTGTGTTCCAACTATAGGGGGATCACACTCCTCAGCCTCCCTGGTAAGGTCTTTTCGGGGGTACTGGAGAGGAGGATCCGCCGGATAGTCGAATCTCGGATTCAGGAGGTGCAGTGGGGTTTTCGTCCTGGCCGTGGAACAGTGGACCAGCTCTATACCCTCGGCAGGATCCTGGAGGGAGCATGGGAGTTCGCCCAACCGGTCTACATGTGTTTTGTGGACTTGGAGAAGGCGTTCGACCGTTTCCCTCTGGGACTCTTGTGGGGGGTGCTCCGGGAGTATGGAGTGCCGGACTCCTTGATATGGGCTGTTCGGTCTCTGTATGACCGGTGTCAGAGTTTGGTCCGCATTGCCGGCAGTAAGTCGGACATGTTTCCTGTGAGGGTTGGACTCCGTCAGGGCTGCCCTTTGTCACTGATTCTGTTAATAATTTTTATGGACAGAATTTCTAGGCGCAGCCAGGGCGTTGAGGGGGTCCGGTTTGGCGACCTCAGAATCGGGTCTCTGCTTTTTGCGGACGATTTGGTTCTGTTGGCGTCGTCGGACCGTGACCTTCAGCTCTCACTGGAGCGGTTCGCAGCCGATTGTGAAGCGGCTGGGATGACCATCAGCACCTCCAAATCTGAGACCATGGTCTTCGGCCGGAAAAGGGTGGAATGCTCTCGGGTCGGGAATGAGATCCTTCCCCAAGTGGAGGAGTTCAAGTATCTCGGGGTCTTGTTCACGAGTGGGGGACGAATGGAGCAGGAGATTGACAGGCGGATCGGTGCGGCGTCTGCAGTGATGCGGGCTCTGCACCGGCCCGTCGTGGTGAAGAAGGAGCTGAGCCAGAAGGCCAAGCTCTCGATTTACCGGTCAATCTATGTGCCTACCCTCACCTATGGTCACGAGCTGTGGGTAGTGACCGAAAGAACGAGATCGCGAATACATGCGGCCGAAATGAGTTTCCTCCGCAGGGTGTCTGGGCTCTCCCTTAGAGATAGGGTGAGAAGCTCGGTCATCCGGGAGGGGCTCGGAGTAGAACCGCTGCTCCTCCGCATCGAGAGGAGTCAGATGAGGTGGCTCGGGCATCTGGTGAGACTGCCTCCTGGACGCCTCCCTGGTGAGGTGTACCGGGCCCGTCCCACTGGGAGGAGGCCCCGGGGAAGACCCAGGACACGTTGGAGAGACTATGTTTCTCGGCTGGCCTGGGAATGCCTCGGGGTCCCCCCAGAAGAGCTGGAGGAAGTGGCCGGGGACAGGGACGTCTGGGTCTCTTTGCTCAAGCTGCTGCCCCCGCGACCCGATCCCCGGACCAGCGGAAGATGATGGATGGATGGATGGACGGTTGCACTGTAGCAAAGATCTTTTTGAACTTTAAGCCCTGGGATTAAGAATGGGATGTTACTTAAGTTCATATGCGTGTAAAGGCAGAAGAACGAATACTTTTGGCAATATAGTGTATGTTACAGTAGTTGTTTTCACAAGACCTGGTTTAAAATCGGTAAAAGTATGAGCTGTATGTACTGTATGTGACTCTTATTAGACTTAAAGGTTCCATAAATACAAGTTAAAAAAAATATAACCAACAAACGTACAACAAAAGTTGAACAACATTTTTCTTCAGATAAGAGTTAACATGAACAAAATACGCTTTCATTTGCCATGTTTTTCACAGGAAAATATGTGACAACTGAATATAGATAACTCTTTTGGTATTTGACTTGCTTGTGTGGGATGCACTCTGTGTCCTAAATGTGCATGGACAGTCTGAGTGCACCTACAGTTATCCATGTGTGTACTCAAATTGTGGCTGTTTAGAATGTTTACAATGGTTTAGTAATTCCAATCTACCATGAAGTGCAACATAGCAACCTTTGCACTACCACAGTGTCCTAAACTATGTACTCATTAAATACATACTGTCCATTAAAATTGCACAGCCTCACTATAGCCCTATTTTCAGTGTACCTTTGACAGAACCCATGCGGTCACTATTGGTAATTATACATCCTCTACAACTCATTTTACCTGTGGTGTACTGCAGGGCTCTATTTTAGGTCTAATTTTATTTTTGGTTTATATGCTTCCCTTCAGCAGAGTCGTCATGCAGTACAACATTACGTTTCATTGGTAAGCAGACGACACACAGGTATACCTTCTGCTGAAACCTGATGACCTAAGAAGCCTAGCTGCTGTATGATCAAACAGGTCCAGAATGCAGCAGTAAGGCTCCTCCTGGTTCTAACAGAAAATGTCACATCTCCCCAATTTTGGCTACCCTGTACTGGCTCCCTCTGTTATTTTTAATTGATTTTAAGATTTTATATCACTTTTAAAGCTCATCTGGGTCTGACCCCTAGCTATATATTAGAAACGTAGACCCTCACATGACCACCTCGCAGCCTTACATCTTTGTGTGGCTGCTTCCTGGCAATTCCAAAGTTGAGGCTCAACTGAGACTTGCAGGATCAGTGACTTTTTTTTAATCTCCTCTTAAAACCCATTTTTATAAATTGTCATTTATGTGGCCTTGCACTTTCTTAATTTCTTTAGATTTTTTTAATATTTCAAACTTTTATTCCCATTAATGTAGTACTTTTATTCCTTGTTTGTTTCTGGTCTTTGTTCCTTGTCTTATCCTTAACTTAATTTTTTTGGCTCATAGTTTCCTCTATCTGGTCTGTGGAAGCACTTTATAAACTGTTTTCAAAAGGTTCTATATAAAGAACGTTCTCATTTATCTATCTATTTTATTTATTTTTTGTATATATAATTTTTATTATTATTGTTATTATTCCATTTCTTTTTTGTCACAACTGTTATCTGGGATAAAGTGACAGAGTGACTTTGCGGTGCTTTCCATAAAGCGCACCAATGCCCCTCATCATGTATTACAAGTATAAGTATAAGTTACATGTATACAAGATTGTTAGAGGGCAAAATAGAAAAGTGAAAGGACAGCAAAAAATGTTGTATGGGATGGGTGTCAATCTCTCCACTATGGAAGATAATGTGATAATGACTATTTAATTACACCGTCTGCTCTCCCTATCCAGGAGGTCTGGACCTGATATTAATGCCAGGCCTGGGTTTTGACCGGTTTGGGAAACGTATTGGACGAGGGAAGGGCTTCTATGACACCTACTTGGAGCGCTGCAGCAAACACCCCAAAGGAAAGCCCTATACCATCGCCTTGGCCTTCAAAGAGCAGCTGTGTCAGGAAATCCCTGTCGACGCCAACGATGTGCTCATCGATGAAGTCCTGTATGAGAGTCATCAGTAGCCAGTCAATTACTTATGGCACATTAACTTAAACATGACATTACAAGTCAAAGCCAAGTAACATTTAAATTCAATTCATTTTTATTTATATAGCGCCAAATTACAACAAATGTTATCTCAAGGAACTTCAATGATACAGTCCGATTCAAGCCAGTGTGAGTCCAATTAAGTGAAATCATAATCCAATCAAATCCAGTGAATTGAAAGGTTTAATTACAGCAACCTTAAAAGGCTGAGGTACATATCCTGTCAACAAAGACAGATTGATCAAATCCAATATGGAAGTGTCAATTAATGGGAAAACCTCCTTGAACAGTCTGGTTGGGATTGGGTCTAAAACACAAGTTGATGTTTTAGAAGAGACTATTGCTGTTGTTAGTTCAGAGAGATCAACTGGGCAGAAGCAGTCTAAATATAAATCAGGTTCTAAAGATACTTCTAAAGCTGCTGTACTTGATGATACATCACTGATAATAGTGGGAAGGACTCCATCAATCTTCTCTCTGATAGAAACAATTTTATTAATAAAGAAGCTCATGAAATCATCACTGCTGAGAGTTAAAGGAATACCTGGCTCAACAGAGCTCGGACTCTTAGTCAGCCTGGCTACAGCGCTGAAGAGAAACCTGGGATTATTCTTATTCTCTTCTATCAATGATGAATAATAAGCAGTTCTAGCTTTACGAAGGGCTTTCTTATACATTGTTAAACTATCTTTCCAGACTAACTGAGACTCTTCTAAATTAGAGGAACGCCACTGTCTCTCCAGCTTTCTTGCAGTCTGCTTTAAAGCACGCAGCTGTGAATTATACCAAGGAGCCAACCTCTTCTGACTGATTACCTTCCTTTTCAGAGGGGCAACATTGTCCAGTGCTGTACGCATTGAAACTATAGTGCTGTCAACAAGAGAGTCAAGTGCTGCTGGAGTAAAGTTTAGGTAGTCGTCCTCTGTCATATCTGCACATGGCAGTGAAGAAAAGGATGATGGAATTAATTCTTTAAATCTGGTTACAGCATCCTCTGATAGACACCTTCTATACGTAAATTTCTTCTCAGAAACTGTATAGTCAAGTAATGTAAACTCAAAGGTTATCAGAAAATGGTCAGATAAGACAGAGTTATGAGGAAACACTGTTAACTGTTCACTCTCAATGCCATAAGTCAGCACAAGATCAAGGGTGTGATTAAGGCCGACTGGTCTGTGAACACTCTGAGAAAATCCAATAGAGTCCAATATAGAATTAAAGTTCATATTCAGGCTGTCATTTTCAACATCTACATGAATATTAAAGTCACCCACTACAATGACTTTATCTGTACTCAGCACTAACTGGGATAAAAACTCTGAGAATTCAGACAGAAACTCAGAATAAGGGCCAGGTGGACGATACACAACAACAAACACAAGAGGTTTCTGGGATTTCCACTTTGCGAGGGAAAAACTGAGAATCAAAAGCCCCTTTCACACTGAGGAATAACCCGCGTTTAATCCGCGAATTTAGCGTGTCCGCTGTTGCGTTCACACTGCCGACCCGGGCTGCCGCGTCAACTCGACTCGCCTTTCGACCCGCGTCGGACCCTAGTCTTTTTGCCGAGTTTGGTGTGAAAGCAATTGACGCGGGTCGGACGTGGGCGTGGCGTGACGTGAGGAGTTTAAAAGACAGAATGGACAGCTGATTCAGAACAACAGCGACAGGTGAGGACAAGTTTCACTCTGTTTTACTTCAAGTTCGAGACATTTTTGAAGATGGCCAACTGGGGAGACGAGGTCCGCGAGCTCCTCAGCCTCCGAGCAGAGGACGTTATTTACCGCCACATGTCGGGGACTATAGTGCTCTTGTATTCTCCACATATGTTCTTCAGCGGCATCCCACGTTGTAACCATCCACACCCCGTGAAATAACATCTCCATGAACTGCATATACAATTGCAAAATCAATTCCTCAAGGTGTCCCGCCATCGTTGGTTTGAAAAATTTGATGCAGACAGTAGGGCTGCTCGATAATGGGAAAAATCAATATCACGATATTTTCAGTCAATATTGATATCACGATATTTTAAACGATATATATATGGTCATTTTTTTTTTAAATATGTTTTTTTTTTGCCAGCGGATGTGATCGCCCGAGTTTGTCTGTCCGTGCTGCAATCTTGCGACCTGCCACAAGGTGGCGACAAAGCTTCCTTGGCGGAGATCTGCACTCTGAGTGCATTTCTAGTTATGACTATATTTTATTCTTTTCCAAACGACCCCTACTAAAACACCTAGACATATCCATACAGAAAAGGGTGTATAAGCTCACATTTTGAAACACACACTTATATCAAATTTGAAATAAAAGAACATGTTAATCACCTGGAATTTAAAAGGATTATGAAGGACTTTATTCAGCATTTCTTGCTAAAACGGAACAAATAAATAGTAGGAAATAATGTAAGGTTTTCAATGTATACAACAACATAAAAATATTCTTTTGATAGATTAAGTGCCTTGAGATGACATTTGTTGTATTTGGCGCTATATAAATAAAATTGAATTGAATTGAATTGAATTGAATTGAATTGAATTGATATGACACTGGAAAAAAAGACAAATGTACACGCCAGTGATCCACAATCTCTATATTTAAAAAAAATAATTGTTCTTATTTATATGAAGAAAATAAAAGAAGACTTTGTTCCACTTTTGTAACGTTTTCAATGTATACAACAAGAAAAATATTATTTTGATATAACAGTGGAAAAACAAATGTACACTATCCAGTGTTCCTCAATCTCTATATTTTAAATATGTATATTTATTTCTATGAATTTATTTCTTCCACTTTTGTAACATTTTTTTTGTAAACAACACCAACCATTGAAAGGGTGAAGCAACTGTCTTAAATGAACATGAACTTGGATATAGAAACTTGAAATGAACTTGAACCTGAACTAGCAAATGCTGCTAAGGTTTGTTAAAGGTTTTTTGCTAGAAACACCAGCCTGTTAACATGGTCAGGTTTCAAAGATGCACGCAAGCAAGTGACAATGTTTCCACTAGTGCTGAATACTCTCTCTGAAGAGGAACTTGTGGCAGGGATACATAAGTATTTCCTGGCAAGATTTGAAAGACGTGGGTAGATGGCTTTCGCATCTCTCCACCATATCAGAGGGTCCTTCTCAGGATCTATTGCTTCAGACTGGAAGTAAGAATGGACCTCAAGAGAAATGACTTGGTCTTCTTGTAGATGAGACCCTGCAGCCTGGTTTGTAGTGGTCTTGAAGAAGCTGCCCAGGAGCTTCCTCTTCTTGCAAGGAACACCATCTCCATCCTCAGTACCAGCAGGGGCCACAGTTGTGACTGAAGGGGCTTCCACCTTAGAGTCAGAAACACAAATGGAAAAACACATTCAACAGATGTGTGTTAATATAATATATACAACATAACAACAACAACAACAACAATAATAATGGTAATAATGATGATAATAATAATAATAATAATAATACTACCATATAATAATACCACACAATTGAACAATATTGTTGTGTTAGTGCATTGTTATAAATTACATTATTATTACCATAGCACTGGCAGTTCTGGCATCCCTCAGCTCCAGCTTCACTCGACTCACAATGGATTCCTTCTTGTCTTCATCCACATACTTCAGCTTGAATCTTGAGTCTAGGGCAGCCGCCATGTCAAGTAGCTCTTGTGTTTCACTGCCACTGTATTTCTCATTGAGATAGTCCAGTATGTCATGCTTGATGGTTTTGGCAAGTAGCGTGTCATCCTCCTGGTCTTTCAAGACTGAGTTGTTGAAGAGATGCAGTGTTGGCTTCACAAGAGAGATGCTCACGTATTTCTCTCCTGACAGCGCGTCTGTGAACTCAACCAGAGGGGTCAGTGACTTATTGACAGCTTCCAGTACATCGATGTCTTGCCAGGAGAGGTATAGATGTCGTTGTTTCCGGTCACTGGCAAGGACCTGGACAATGGCCTTCTGTTGCTCAAGGATTCTGGCGATCATGGCCTGTCTAGATCCCCATCTGGTCGGGCATTCGGTCTTGAGGGCGTGCTGAGGCAGATTCAGTTGCTTCTGGGCTTCTTCAAGTTCCCTCTTCTTCTTCCAGCTGTAGCTGAAGCTACTGACCACCTTCTTACAGACTCCCATGGCACGGCTGATCTTGTCATCCGATTTCTTCATCGCATTTTCTAAGATAATAGAAAAAACACAAAGGTGTAAAATTGTTTGTTTTTCACATTATTTTCCTAGTAAGGCTACACACAACTGATGACTCAGCAATTGGAGGAAAACTAAGAGTAATAACAATTAATTATACCACATTGAGCTGACTGCTTCAAAGCTTATTCAGATTAGGACAAAGATAAAAAATTAAAGCACAATACATTTAGTGTGCTAGTCCCTCTGGCAGGGGTGCAAACAGAGGTATGGTCAAAAAGGAGTGAGATTATCGAAGCCCACGCCCCCGCAGGAATTATCATATAATTACATTTTGCCACCACCTCTGCCATCCAGGGCTCACCCTATTCACACAAAAATGTTCTTTATATGAAAATACACTGTCCCAGTTCCTTGGAAATTCTTAAAAGTAAAGAATACTGAGACAACGCTGGAAACATTTGGTATGTCCCCTTTTTTTGAAAAAGTATGACATTTTGAATATGACTCAATACACTCAAGTTCCAAAATATCACACCATTAACAACCTCAGTTCACTCTCATAGACTTTTATATCACCACAACTTTCTTTAGCACACCGAGAAACAACAGAAAAATAGCCTCAGAGCAGCTAAAAAGACAAGTTTCTCACCGTTGCTCTCTGTATTTCAAATTACGCCGATATCGGAGCTTGCAGCGGCTCTGCAGGTGACAGGTGAGTGTTAGCCTGTTAGACACAGAGCTAGCATTAGCATGGACGACGGTAAGCGTTAACAAGCCTTTATTTTGATTACTGACTCGTCTTACCGACGTACTTGTCTCCGGACTTCCAATCGGTATGTGCTCTGACTTTCTTTCAGTGTAACTCGGGATTTTTCTCCTTTTTCTGTCCTCTTCACAAGCAGCTGCGCTTTACTTCTCTGGTTAAGGTCAGAAAATAACGTAAAAATCGCGCGCCTGCAACTCTCTCCCTGCTCTGGACATCGTTTCTCAAAAGCATAGTTGCTAATCAGTTAGCAACTTGGTAATCAACACTTTCTCTAGCTCATTCAAAAAAAGCTTCGTCTTCAAATCAAGGCCACATTTACTTCATTATGAACATTGAAGCCAATTCACCGACTGCATGTTTTATCTTGTCGGTGTTTTTTGTTTGCTTGCTTGTTTTGGAAAGAACGGCAGGTTTCAGCCTCGCGCTAGCTACCTTCAAGTTGTCAACAAAGTTAGCAATGATGCGGTCAAAAAAACGCAGCCATGACAAAGCAGTTGGCCAGTTCAGTTCAGACATTCACTATTATGTCATTTCACACAGGAATAACAGCACTCACCTATGGCCAAGTGTAGTCGATGCCCGAAACATTGGAGCCTCGTCCATCCATTTAGTTGTGTAGCCAGGTTAACGTTTGCGGCGTTGTCAGTGGTGATGCAGACCAATTTGCCTTCGTTTAATCCCCACTGCGCCAGAGATTCCCTCAGTATGTCGGCGATGTTTTGCCCGGTATGATCTTCCGGCATGAAAGCCGTCTGGAGACACTTCACTTTCAGGTTTAGCTCGTTGTCGATGAAGTGCACGGTGAGGCTGATGTATGGTTCGCTTGTACGGCTTGACCAAAGATCCGATGTTGCTGCGAAGTGATCCGCTGCTAGCACTTCTTTTGACACTTCCTCTCGGCAATTTTCATAAAGCCCTGGCAGGATATTTCGGGTAAAATAATGTCGGGAGGGCAGAGCATAGCGTTTATCAAACTCCCTGATCATCTTCTTAAACCCCTCACCCTCTACCGTATTGATAGCCTGCATATCTTTGGCTAAAAAATAGCCGATGGATTTGGTGAGCGCCTTATGCCTCTCCGAAGTTGTGGCATACTGAGTGGCGTTGAACAGAGTGCCTTGAATTGATGTCTGGGCGATCTTGCTGGTTGAGGCGACGTTGGCTTGGTCCATTTTTTGTTTTTTCTTCATCGTTTGGTCGTGGATTACCTTGTGGTTGACTTTGAGGTGTGTAAACAGGTTGGATGTGTTGGCAAGAGGCGCAGACACCATTTTTCGGCAAATCCTGCAGATGGGTCTCTTCTGTTCTTCGTCTTTTTCTTCAACACTAAAGTGGTCCCAGATCACCGAACTTTTTCTCCCTTTTTTCTCAATTAACTGTTCCATATCTTCCAAAATTCCAATGTTGTTGCTAATCTCTTTTCAGCGGTATCCAGTGTCGATGGCGGCATCAAGTGGTGAGGCTGAGAAGAGCGCGAAACTCCAGAGCAGTTCTGACGTCATGACGTGCCACGCGCCGCAATTTGCTTAACCCTTTCGCTGCCAAGCCAATATCGTTTATATTCGATATTATTAATTTTGCTATCGTTTGACACCAATATCGTTATCGCGATATAAATTCGATATATTGCACAGCCCTAGCAGACAGGTGTATTTAACCCTACCTCCGACGCATGGCTTGTGCCTACGTCATTGTACACGCCCAGCATTTTATGTGTTTCGTGTGACGCTCTGCCACTAGGCCACGCCCCCTGAACTCGGCTTCAGGCGACACGGGTCACCAACACGCCAAGCATTCACATTGCTCGACGCGGGACGTAGTGGCAATTTGGACCCGCTAAGGTAGCGGATGTCAATGTGAAAGGGGCTAGAGATTCAAAAGAGCTCAAACTAATCTTGGGTCTGGGACTGATTAGTAACCCTGACCTGAAGATAGGTGCCACTCCTCCTCCTCTGCCTGTGGTTCCAGGAACTTGAACATTTAAAGAGTCAGAGGGAGTTGATTCATTAATGCTAACATGATGCTAACATGAAGCTAACATGATGCTAACAATAATCTACTTTCCTTGCTGTTATTCTGACTTGTTAGAGGAGAATGAGCCCATCAATCTTGAGTAATGGTGCCATATTCATATACAGCCACTGTGAGTGATTTTCTTTTTTCTCTTTTGTCATTCCACCTTCCAGCTGTGACATCTTTTATGGCAGCATACTGTATGACCTAATAATTCAAATAATCCTGAAACTGCTTTCATAAAAGTCAGAGCTTTGTGATGCTCAGATGAGGGTTCACACTGAGAATTTCCTGGCCTATAAAGAGCCATCACACAAAACAAGACGATACTCTGGGGTCTGGCTATTTATTGTGAATTAAGAGGAGCTTGCTGAAATGGGAGAAGTTTCAAGTCATTTTTGCAGAATAATGATAAATTTAGAGCTGCCAAGTTCAAACAGGAAAAGTCTTCAGAGCTTGGAGTAAAATCTCCAAGATACTTATTTAGACATTACACCATCACCAACAAGTGCCAATGGAACCTATCTTTAAAGAATAGATTTCTTATAAAGATGTTCATAAGGAGTTACATGAGGTAGATTTTTATCAGCCAACAAATATTTGAAGTGGAAAATGTACATACCTTGAAATTGGTGTGCAATGAATTGAAAAATGTGCAAATAAAGTTGTTTGAAAACGTAATGTATTGTACTGCTTAATGGCCAATTGGCCCCGGTTGCCTTTATATAGATCCTAAGCCATCTCTTTCTCTTTTTTGTTTTAACAATCTGTTTATTGAATTTGACATAATTAGAAAACAAACAAACAATAGTTTAACATACCACAGAACAGATACCAACCCCCCAGCCCCCCTCCCTCCTGCACCTAGCCCCAAAAGATGGGCACATATTGTTGAAGAATAAAGAAAAACAAAAACCAAAAAGATGGGTTGATAGAGGAAGAGAGAAAAAGGATAAACAAATAAATTAATTAACATAAGAATAGTTGAAATAAATAATAATAGTAACACTAAAAATAAGTGAAAAAACTAATAAATAGATAAATAAGATCAATTAAAAAGGATAAATATCTAAATTGGAAGGGCATAAAGAATATATAATTAAAAAGTAATGAATCGATAGTAAAAAAACAAAAGTAAACATAAAACAAAAAAAACACACACAAGTTTAGCATTGCATTGCTTAGTTCACAGTGATCAGACATCTTGTGCTATTGACATAAGACAGGAAGGGATTCCAGGACTTCTCAAAAGAGACAGCCTTACCAATCAGAGTCAGTCTAATTTTTTCTAATTTAAGAAAATAAAGCACCTCCTTATCCCATTTTGTAAAGGTAGGTGAGACTGGGGATTTCCATTTTAGCAGTATCAACCTCCTGACCAGCAGAGTTGTGAATGCTATCAAGTCCTTATCAGCAGGGGAAAGAGTAAGTGGGAAAGGCCATACACCGAACGGGGCAGTTAAGGCATGGGGTAAGTGCTAAAGATCTCAGACCAAAATCTAGTCAGAGAAGAGCAGCCCCAAAACATATGTGAACCAATCTGACCAGTGATGACATGTTTAGTCGCATGTCGTCCTACAATCGCTGGTTGTCTAGATGGTGTACAGCAAACAACGTGGGCTACATAGATAGCCTAATTGGCAATCTTTCTGAAGAAAACCTGGTCTGATGAGGAGAGACGGCATCCATCCCACTTTGGAAGGAGCGGCTCTCATTTCTAGAAATATGGACTAATTTATTTGCCACCCTAAAACATGACAACCCAGGGCTCAGACCAGGATGCAGAGTTGTAGTCTGACACACTTCTCTGCAGCTTCCCACCTGCTGCTACCCACCCAATCAATTAACACAAAAGGAGCAAATCCTCTTGTGCGAAAAAAACCTAAAACAAAAACTTTAACTGAACAAAAACATCAAACTATTAAAGGGGAACTCCGGGGCTTTTGAAGCGCAATCCCATTGCTAAAGGTTGTCCAATACTGATAGTAGGACACAGAGAGGTGCAAATCTGCGCTCCCTGTGTGGAGATTGCGCTGTTTGCGCAGCCTGTCATGCGAGGCTAATACGTGGTGGCTAAGGGGCAACTGCTAACCTTTCCACGTAAAACAACAACTTGCACACTGCAGAAACGTCACACCACTTTATAAACCATCTGACAATAAAGTCACAAGCCTTACCATCAAAACCATATGCATGGTTCTCACATTACTGGCATGGGGACGTTACAAAACAACTTTATAAACAGCATGTAACTCACCGGCTGGTTGCAGGCTCGCGCATGTGAAAGCCCAAAAGAGTCAATGGACGATAATCCCATATACAAAACAATTATCTTCTCTAGAAAAACTGCGTTCAAGTATTTAAAACATTACAACAATATTACTGGGCATGTATTGTTGTAATGTTTTACACGCCCAGCATTTTGAGGAGTGGCAGCTATCTTCAGATCAGGGTTACTAATCAGTCCCAGACCCAAGATTAGTTTGAGCTCTTTTGAATCTGTGATTCTCAGTTTTTCCCACGCAAAGTGGAAATCCCAGAAACCTCTTGTGTTTGTTGTTGTGTATCGTCCACCTGGCCCTTATTCTGAGTTTCTGTCTGAATTCTCAGAGTTTTTATCCCAGTTAGTGCTGAGTACAGATAAAGTCATTGTAGTGGGTGACTTTAATATTCATGTAGATGTTGAAAATGACAGCCTGAATATGAACTTTAATTCTATATTAGACTCTATTGGATTTTCTCAGAGTGTTCACGGACCGACTCACTGCCTTAATCACACCCTTGATCTTGTGCTGACTTATGGCATTGAGAGTGAACAGTTAACAGTGTTCCCTCATAACCCTGTCTTATCTGACCATTTTTTGATTACCTTTGAGTTTACATTACTTGACTATACAGTTTCTGAAAAGAAATTTACATATAGAAGGTGTCTATCAGAGGATGCTGTAACCAGATTTAAAGAATTAATTCCATCATCCTTTTCTTCACTGCCATGTGCAGATATGACAGAGGACGACTACCTAAACTTTACTCCAGCAGCACTTGACTCTCTTGTTGACAGCACTATAGTTTCAATCCGTACAGCACTGGACAATGTTGCCCCTCTGAAAAGGAAGGTAATCAGTCAGAAGAGGTTGGCTCCTTGGTATAATTCACAGCTGCGTGCTTTAAAGCAGACTGCAAGAAAGCTGGAGAGACAGTGGCGTTCCTCTAATTTAGAAGAGTCTCAATTAGTCTGGAAAGATAGTTTAATAACGTATAAGAAAGCCCTTCGTAAAGCTAGAACTGCTTATTATTCATCATTGATAGAAGAGAATAAGAATAATCCCAGGTTTCTCTTCAGCACTGTAGCCAGTCTGACTAAGAGTCCGAGCTCTGCTGAGCCAGTTATTCCTTTAACTCTCAGCAGTGATGATTTCATGAGCTTCTTTATTAATAAAATTGTTTCTATCAGAGAGAAGATTGATGGAGTCCTTCCCACTATTATCAGTGATGTATCATCAAGTACAGCAGCTTTAGAAGTATCTTTAGAACCTGATTTATATTTAGACGGCTTCTGCCCAGTTGATCTCTCTGATCTAACGACAGCAATAGTCTCTTCTAAACCATCAACTTGTGTTTTAGACCCAATCCCAACCAGACTGTTCAAGGAGGTTTTCCCATTAATTGACACTTCCATATTGGATTTGATCAATCTGTCTTTGTTGACAGGATATGTACCTCAGACTTTTAAGGTTGCTGTAATTAAACCTTTACTTAAAAAACCTACTCTTGATTCAGAAGTGTTGGCTCATTATAGACCTATATCCAATCTCCCTTTTATGTCTAAAGTTCTTGAAAAAATAGTTGCAGCTCAGCTTTGTGATCACTTACACAGAAATAATCTGTTTGAAGAGTTTCAGTCAGGATTCAGAGTGCATCATAGCACAGAAACTGCACTGCTGAAAGTTACCAATGATCTCCTCTTAGCCTCTGATAGCGGACTTGTGTCTGTGCTTGTCCTGTTGGATCTCATCTTCTTCTTATTACACAGACTTGAACATGTTATTGGGATTAAAGGAACTGCATTAGGCTGGTTTAAGTCATATTTATCTGATAGATTTCAGTTTGTTCTTGTAAATGAAGAATCTTCCTCACACACCAGAGTAAGTCATGGAGTTCCTCAGGGTTCTGTGCTTGGACCGATTCTTTTTACTTTATACATGCTTCCATTAGGTAACATTATTAGACAGCATGGCATAAATTTCCATTGCTATGCTGATGATACTCAGCTGTACTTATCTATAAAACCAGATGAACCCAATAGGTTGGTCAGACTACAAGCATGTCTTAAAGACATAAAGACCTGGATGACTCAGAACTGTCTGCTTCTAAATTCAGACAAAACTGAAGTCGTTATCTTTGGACCTGAGCGCTTCAGGGAGAAATTGTCTAGCTATATAGTTACTCTAGATGGTATTTCCTTGGCTTCTAGTTCTACAGTGAGGAACCTTGGAGTTATTTTTGACCAGAACTTATCATTTGACGCTCATATAAAACAGGTTTCTAGGACTGCCTTCTTTCACCTTCGTAATATTGTTAAAATCAGGAACATCTTGTCTCAGAGTGATGCAGAAAAACTAATTCATGCATTTGTTACTTCAAGATTGGATTACTGTAATTCTTTATTATTGGGCTGTCCCACATATTCTCTGAAAAGCCTCCAGCTGATCCAAAATGCTGCAGCCAGAGTTTTGATGAGAACTAACAGGAGAGATCATATTTCTCCAGTTTTAGCTTCTCTTCATTGGCTCCCTGTTAAATTCAGAATAGAATTTAAGATTCTTCTCCTTACATATAAAGCTCTTAATGACCGAGCTCCATCATATCTTAAAGATCTCATTGTAAGATATTTTCCTAACAGAGCACTTCGTTCCCAAACCGCAGGTTTACTTGAGGTTCCCAGAGTTTCTAAAAGTAGAATGGGAGGCAGAGCCTTCAGTTATCAGGCCCCTCTCTGTGGAACCAGCTGCCAGTTTGGGAGGCAGAGCCTTCAGTTATCAGGCCCCTCTCTGTGGAACCAGCTGCCAGTTTGGGAGGCAGAGCCTTCAGTTATCAGGCCCCTCTCTGTGGAACCAGCTGCCAGTTTGGGAGGCAGAGCCTTCAGTTATCAGACCCCTCTCTGTGGAACCTGCTGCCAGTTTGGGAGGCAGAGCCTTCAGTTATCAGGCCCCTCTCTGTGGAACCAGCTGCCAGTTTGGGAGGCAGAGCCTTCAGTTATCAGGCCCCTCTCTGTGGAACCAGCTGCCAGTTTGGGAGGCAGAGCCTTCAGTTATCAGGCCCCTCTCTGTGGAACCAGCTGCCAGTTTGGGAGGCAGAGTCTTCAGTTATCAGGCCCCTCTCTGTGGAACCAGCTGCCAGTTTGGGAGGCAGAGCCTTCAGTTATCAGGCCCCTCTCTTGTGGAATAAGCTGCCAGTAAATGTCCGGGAAGCAGACACCCTTTCCACCTTTAAGACCAGGCTTAAAACTTTCCTTTCTGATAAAGCTTATAGTTAGGGATGGCTCAGGTGATCCTGAAACATCCCATAGTTAAGCTGCTATAGGCCCAGCCTGCTGGGGGGCCTCATCTGTCACACCTTTCCTCACTTTACTCTCTTTATGTATATGTGACATTATTGTGGTCATTAACTCGTGTTTCCCTGTTCCAACAGATATCCTTTGAATGGTGTTACAGTGGCCCCCCCCCCCTTTCTGTCCTCTCAAACCCCAGCTGGTGGAGGCGGATGGCCACCCTTCCTGAGTCTGGTTCTGCCAGAGGTTTCTTCCTGTTAAAAGGGAGTCGCTTCTCTCCACAGTCGCCTCAGGCACGCTCAGGACGGGAGATTGGACCGAAAAAGAAAAAGTTTTCAGTGCAATCTGTTGGTTTTCTTAGCTAGGAAATTGTTTTTGAATTGGCTCTATATGAACGAATTGGATTATTTTATGAATAATTATGATTACAATGAATTGAATTCCAATTGGCTTGAATTGGACTTTATTATCTAAGTGCCTTGAGATGATATTTGTTGTATTTGGCGCCTTATCAATAAAAATTAATTGAATTGAATTCTTGAGCTAATCTGAAGGCCACATGAAGGTTGGAGGTCTATAGCGACTGACTCTGCAGAAAGTTGGTGACTTTTGAGCACTATGCTGTGGCTTGTTGACATCGTTCGCATAGGGGAGACACTGCATCAAATATTTTTGCAAGCCGAGCTTTAGTGTAGTGAGCTCGAAGGAGGATTTCATGTTGCATAAAGCTGTGTCCAGCACAGATTTAAAGGTGATAGAGAATCAAAATCGTCTTTTTCCCGTTTTTGGTGTTAGTTCTGAGTCTCCCCGCTGTGGGGAGTACACACGAAGTGCCAGCAAGTGTCTGAACCTCTGTTTCAAGTACTCCCCCTTTTTTGAATATCCCCCAGAAAAAGTGCCAATCCGTTTTTGTGAAAAAGTGATGTCACTTTTTCAGCAATCGCCCCCCCCCCCCACACCCAAATCCACAGCCACCCCGTTTCAGACACGCCCCTCCGGCAAGAAACAGGAACAGGTGTGCCTTCCAAGGCTGTGAAAGCGGACTACGATCGTTACATATTCTTCCCCGGAAAGCAATGTTCACGATCAATGGCTTTTATTTATTTTTAACAGCATCCCCAACCGCCGACTTTTCCTTTGCTCTGCGCATTTCACGGAGTACAGTTTCACAAACCTTACACGATTCCGAGCAGGCTTCAGTCGGAATTTTGCTCAGTAGATGGTCAGTTCTAACAGGGACAGACAAAGACTGCAGCGAGCTGTGCGCTCCGCTGAGAACGTGATCGACTGCAGCCTGATTCTGATTCTGAACAAAATCTACCCCAGCAATCAGTACAGCCTGTAAGTATCACATTTTATTTTGTTTTAAATGTGTGTTGTGCCATATTCCTGTTGTAAGAATGGCACGTTAGCTCTGGCTTGTTCATCTAAAGGGAATGAGCTTTCTTTCCAGTCAGTGTATTACTCTATAGCTCTGTTTTCAGTGAGAGCAAGGGCAGCCGATCAAGCAACGGCAACCGAATAGCGCCATCACCTACCTGCATTTCATAATGAGGTTGCCTTGACAAAGGTAATAAATATTTATGTACATAAAATATAGTATATAAAAAGTAAACTTCAAGTATACTGCCTCAGTTTTAGTATCAAATAAGTATACTCGTAGTACACTTTAAAAAACTACTTTCAGCTAAAGGTTCCTAAAGACAAAAAAAAACTGAGGTCTTCTCACATCTTAAATTGCAATAAACATCAGACATGTTTAAAATTATCGTAGGTCATTACACTTGTTTTATGAAAGTGACCCAGTTTCTGTTTTATCAGACGTCCACTTTTATTTTGTAAACACAATAAGAACAACCAGTTATGCTGGATGTACAAATACAGGAGCGTTTTATCAAATAATGCGATTGTTTTCATTACAGTTTCTCTTTTGTACCATGTGCAGTGCCGTGTTTTCCTTCTTCACCACACAACACAGCTCTTAAATATGCAGCTGGGGCTAAAAGCTCCTTATTCTACTTAAAAATACTTCAAAGCTGCTGATCAGTCGACTCAATTGATGTTAAGAATTTCCACCAGGTGCATGATGGGAAATAATGTTAGAACAATCCAGATGTGTTCTAACTCACAGTGACCCTGAGATCTGGAGTCTTTAAAATCTTTATTCTGTGACTTCAAACTCAGCGACATTGTCTTTAGATGTGAGAGGGTGTCGGTGCATTTGTTACTTCAGGATTGGATTACTGTAATTCTTTATTATTGGGCTGTCCCACATATTCTCTGAAAAGCCTCCAGCTGATCCAAAATGCTGCAGCCAGAGTTCTGATGAGAACTAACAGCAGAGATCATATTTCTCCAGTTTTTCAATTCAATTCAATTCAATTAATTTTTATTTATATAGCGCCAAATACAACAAATATCATCTCAAGGCACTTAGATAATAAAGTCCAATTCAAGCCAATTGGAATTCAATTCATTGTAATCATAATTATTCACAAAATAATCCAATTCGTTCATATAGAGCCAATATAAAAATTATTTCCTAGCTAAGGAAACCAACAGATTGCACTGAAACTTGTCTTCAGTCCAATCTCCCGTCCTGAGCGTGCCTGAGGCGACTGTGGAGAGAAACGACTCCCTTTGAACAGGAAGAAACCTCTGGCAGAACCAGACTCAGGAAGGGTGGCCATCCGCCTCCACCAGCTGGGGTTTGAGAAGACAGAAAGGGGGGGGGGGGGCGACCGCGGCGGCACTGTAACACCATTCAAAGGATATCTGTTGGAACAGGGAAACACGAGTTAATGACCACAATAATATCACATATACATAAAGACAGACACCCTTTCCACTTTTAAGACCAGGCTTAAAACTTTCCTTTTTGATAAAGCTTATAGTTAGGGATGGCTCAGGTGATCCTGAAACATCCCATAGTTAAGCTGCTATAGGCCCAGACTGCTGGGGGGCCTCATCTGACACACCTTTCCTCACTTTACTCTCTTTATGTATATGTGACATTATTGTGGTCATTAACTCGTGTTTCCCTGTTCCAACAGATATCCTTTGAATGGTGTTACAGTGCCCCCCCCCCCCTTTCTGTCTTCTCAAACCCCAGCTGGTGGAGGCGGATGGCCACCCTTCCTGGTTCTGGTTCTGCCAGAGGTTTCTTCCTGTTCAAAGGGAGTCTTTTTTTATCTTTACAGTCGCCTCAGGCACGCTCAGGACGGGACATTGGACCGAAAAAGAAAAAAGTTTCAGTGCAATCTGTTGGTTTTCTTAGCTAGGAAATTGTTTTTGAATTGGCTCTATATGAATGAACTGGATTATTTTATAAATAATTATGATTACAATGAATTGAATTCCAAATGGCTTGAATTGGACTTTATTATCTAAGTGTATTGAGATGACATTTGTTGTATTTGGCGCGTTATAAATAAAAATGAATTGAATTTAATTGAATTGAATTGAATATATATATATATAGGCACAGGTACCTGCACCACCCCTTAATTAGGGTGTACATCAAGTTAGGACAGTGCAGCAGGTGGGCAGGAAGGGGCCAACCTGTCACACGTGGCAAGTTATATTGTGCATGTATATATTTCCCACATACTTGACATTCAAATCATCCAAAAACTATAATTCAGAAAAAGTCAGCTCGATTACAGATAAAGTAAAACATTTAATTTTTTTTTTAAATGATTTAAACTCGTGGCTTAAAAACATTTTCCAGCTAATAATTTTGTGCTTTCACTTCAGACCAGTTTCTTTAGAGGGATTTCTACTTGTAGCTGAGCGTTTCCACTGTAAGACAGTCTCAATGGGATTCACTTATTCAGTAAAGATGAAAAAAAACTGATAACTGTTTACAAAAGACCCTTGCAATCTGTGCATCATCTGGAACATTAGAATATCATCTTCAAGCTAATTCTTGTCTTCCAAACTCAGCAGTGGTCTTAGGCAGCCAATAGTAGCATTCTGTAACTTTCCTTAAATTGTTGCCCGCAGATCTTCAAGTGATTAGCAATCTGTGAGCTTGCAATAAATAAAATAGACATCAAATTTGAAGATGCCATCATTTATTTTTTAGAGACAAATGCACATGGGCCACATCATGTTCTACAACAGAAAATAGATTATCATCTTAAATTTATGTCATAAAACTGGCTTCTCGGTCATCAACAAAGCCAGAGAAAATCTGGGAGGGGGCGCCATGTGCAAAGCTTACTGCAATGGCTCTGCCTGTAATGACGTAATCACCTTCTCTCACAGCAAGTTGGGAGCATTAAATGGAAAAAAAGTCAAAGAGTCGAAAGACGAAAAACTGTAAGATCATGTGTAAACTTAGAAGATGAAAGAGTGCCATACAACTGGAACCCATTAACAGATTATAAAACATATTTACTGCTTTGGTATTAGAATTATTTAATGGTTACAAGTGAAGAGCCTTAATAAAGCAACTCTGACAATTTTAATATCAGCATCCTGCTTTAATTAACTCTGGAGGAAAAAAGCAGAAAGCAGACTCTCATAGATATATCATTTTTATTGTACAGTATTAAAAAGGACCTCCAGATGGCAACATAACCATTGTATGAAGGGAAACTGATCTGTTTATCACACTGCTCAGCCACAGGAACAGGCTCACAAGACATTTTAATTATCTGAAAAGGTCACAATCCTTTGATTCAGACACAGACCAGGCAATGAGAGGAGCAGTCACAGGAGAGTGTGGGTGGCAGTGCTGTAGGAGGGTCAACAAATGGGCGGACAGATGAATAAAGATGGAGGATTGTCATCTGCTGGCTACCACCACAAGAACTGGAATAGAAATGCTTGTAGTGCACACAGCACAATGCATTCAAATTGAAAACTACGATCAACATAAATGGAATAGCAAAAAGAGAGAAGGGTAAGGCAATGTCGGAATGTGGCCACTGAACTGTTTGGACTGATAAATGGCTGCAGGTGGCAACAACTGGGTTTTCCACTGAAATTTTGATCACCAGTGGTTTCCTCAGGATTATGAAATTTATGAGATCCCACACAAATTTCTACAAGATGACATGTAAGCTGTGCTGAACACACCTGAAGCAGCTGTATGAGGTGGTCTCTCAGGAAAAGATCCCCAGTCTCACTGATTATATCAAAACAGGCCAAATAATCATTCCTTGTGAGAAAGTTCAACCTGAAAGTGGCCAGATAAGAAAAAGTATAAATTAGCTATCCAGTGTACTTAAGAGAGTCATATTTTTTCTTACCTTGGAATTACAGTGGACTTGCCAGTGTAAACAAAGGTTTTTGTTTTTTTTAAACTTTTTTTGATATTTTTATTTTTCCACACATCAAATTCCACATCAAAATATTCATGTATATATACTATAATATACCTCCCCTATGAATGAAAAAACAAGTAAAAGGATGCAACAGAAATACCGCAAAGGTAGATCATACAGTAAATAGATTTTTTTTAATCACGATTAATCGCATTTGTACGCAAAATCCAAAAATTAATTCAAAATTATTGTATAGCTTTTAGCATTTAGTTTTATTTTAAAGGTACTGCAATCTGAATGAAAGTTTGTTGTGCAAACACACTTTTAACATCAACATTTAGCATTTAAATAAAAAATTTAGTGTAAATCTCAACTTAAACAATGTTATCAAAGCAAATACAAATTTAGAGCTCATTGCCACTGCATCAATGTTATCCTGTTCGTTATGAAAAAGTAAAAGAAGGAAACTGGACACAAAATCCTGTAACACTGTAACTCCGAGGTAACTGTGGTTACCGAGTGATGTCCAGTAGTCCCCAGTTAGAGCAACAGCGGGTGCACGATGTAAAGTTGTCGCTTTTGCAGTACTCTCCTTTTCACACAACTCGTGTACTCTCCGTGTGATGGTGCGTCTTGAGGGCATCTCAAACCTGTCGTCATTTGTTGCCCCTCTGAAAAGGAAGGTAATCAGTCAGAAGAGGTTGGCTCCTTGGTATAATTCACAGCTGCGTGCTTTAAAGCAGACTGCAAGAAAGCTGGAGAGACAGTGGCGTTCCTCTAATTTAGAAGAGTCTCAATTAGTCTGGAAAGATGGTTTAATAACGTATAAGAAAGCCCTTCGTAAAGCTAGAACTGCTTATTATTCATCATTGATAGAAGAGAATAAGAATAATCCCAGGTTTCTCTTCAGCACTGTAGCCAGTCTGACTAAGAGTCCGAGCTCTGCTGAGTCAGTTATTCCTTTAACTCTCAGCAGTGATGATTTCATGAGCTTCTTTATTAATAAAATTGTTTCTATCAGAGAGAAGATTGATGGAGTCCTTCCCACTATTATCAGTGATGTATCATCAAGTACAGCAGCTTTAGAAGTATCTTTAGAACCTGATTTATATTTAGACGGCTTCTGCCCAGTTGATCTCTCTGATCTAACGACAGCAATAGCAATTTCATTGCTGAAAGTTACCAATGATCTCCTCTTAGCCTCTGATAGCGGACTTGTGTCTGTGCTTGTCCTGTTGGATCTCAGTGCTGCATTTGATACGGTCGATCACAGTATCTTATAACAGAGACTTGAACATGTTATTGGGATTAAAGGAACTGCATTAGGCTGGTTTAAGTCATATTTATCTGATAGATTTCAGTTTGTTCTTGTAAATGAAGAATCTTCCTCACACACCAGAGTAAGTCATGGAGTTCCTCAGGGTTCTGTGCTTGGACCGATTCTTTTCACTTTATACATGCTTCCATTAGGTAACATTATTAGACAGCATGGCATAAATTTCCATTGTTATGCTGATGATAGGGCTGCACGGTGGTGTGGTGGTTAGCACCGTCGCCTCACAGCAAGAAGGTTCCAGGTTCAACACCCAGCTGGGGCCTTTCTGTGTGGAGTTTGCATGTTCTCCCCGTGTATGCGTGGGTTCTCTCCGGGTACTCCGGCTTCCTCCCACTGTCCAAAAAATCATGCATGTTAGGTTGATTGGCATCTCTAAATTGTCCTTAGGAGTGAGTGTGAGCGTGCATGGTTGTTTGTCTCGTTTGTCTCTATGTGGCCCTGCGATGGACTGGCGGCCTGTCCAGGGTGTACCCCGCCTCTCGCCCATTGACTGCTGGGATAGGCTCCAGCCCGCCCGCGACCCGATCGACGGATTCAGCGGTATAGATAATGGATGGATGGATGGATGCTGATGATACTCAGCTGTACTTATCTATAAAACCAGATGAACCCAATAGGTTGGTCAGACTACAAGCATGTCTTAAAGACATAAAGACCTGGATGACTCAGAACTGTCTGCTTCCAAATTCAGACAAAACTGAAGTCGTTATCTTTGGACCTGAGCGTTTCAGGGAGAAACTGTCTAGCTATATAGTTACTCTAGATGGCATTTCCTTGGCTTCTAGTTCTACAGTGAGGAACCTTGGAGTTATTTTTGACAAGAATTTATCATTTGACTCGCATATAAAACAGGTTTCTAGGACTGCCTTCTTTCATCTTCGTAATATTGTTAAAATCAGGAACATCTCGTCTCAGAGTGATGCAGAAAAACTAGTCCATGTATGTGTGGCGAGCCGAGCTCAATGGGTATATAAGCTGACAGTTAAAACCCGACAACGCCACCCTGGGAATTTCACCCAGACTCACCCCAAACTCAAAGACACTCAGGTCCGTTTTACCCAAAGCAGTAGACGTGTTCCAATATGAAAAATATTTTATTAAAACAGATATGGTTTTAAAACAAGTTAAAAACAATGAGGAAATGGCTGTAATAATAATGCTCAGGCTTACCAGTGGGGGAGGCAGGTTAGGAGGAAGACATCTCAAAAATCACCCCACAGCACACGTCACACTCACAATCACGCGGTGGTGCAGCCCAAACCCAAATGCGCGACACATGCAACCACACTAGGGAGACTCCGCCACCAGAAGGACCCTGATCCCCACCGCTGGAAGCTCTCCAGCGCCTGTAATAAGAATTAATTAAGAAAAGAAGTTTATGTAAAAAAGGAAATTTAAACAATATATTTACAGTTTTAACACAAGACATAAAATAAACAATGAATCCCTTAAGCATCAGCGGCGTCCTCTGTTATCAAACAATGATACGAATCGATCGGCACCATGTGTGCCGCGCAACCAGTGGCTGCGTAAAATCCAGGTCACAGAAATGAAACTTATAGGCAAAGCAGCAGCGTTCCTGCAGTTTAGGCCACAGCGGCAGTCAGGCAAGCAGTAGTATGTCCCAATTACTCCGAATTTGGAGCCAGCCTAGAATCCTGGGCATAAATAAAACGTGTTACTAAGCGATTGCAGTAATTGGACGTTCTGGGATGCGGATGTTACATACCGATGAGGCAGGTGATCCAAGCAAGCGGCAGCGTGAGGCTTATCCACTTTTGGAAACGAGCGCATCTACCTAAGGCAAAACCACCTGCTTAATATACATCCAACCAAGACTGATGACAGGTGAGAATCAAACTTACTGGGAACGTTCCAGACACACAGGAGGTCACAGAGGGAGACGATCTGTCCGAGTGACAACAGTACATGGGCGGATGGCACTCAACACCAGAGTTCAATCGTAAAACATGAATCACCATCTAGCGTTTATAACCAGGATGGTGAGACCTGATTGGCCAATAATCTCAACAAGCCAGAAACTCATGGGCATTTCCTGCCACACATGCATTTGTTACTTCAGGATTGGATTACTGTAATTCTTTATTATTGGGCTGTCCCACATATTCTCTGAAAAGCCTCCAGCTGATCCAAAATGCTGCAGCCAGAGTTTTGATGAGAACTAACAGCAGAGATCATATTTCTCCAGTTTTAGCTTCTCTTCATTGGCTCCCTGTTAAATTCAGAATAGAATTTAAGATTCTTCTCCTTACATATAAAGCTCTTAATGACCGAGCTCCATCATATCTTAAAGATCTCATTGTAAGATATTTTCCTAACAGAGCACTTCGTTCCCAAACTGCAGGTTTACTTGAGGTTCCCAGAGTTTCTAAAAGTAGAATGGGAGGCAGAGCCTTCAGTTATCAGGCCCCTCTCTGTGGAACCAGCTGCCAGTTTAGGAGGCAGAGCCTTCAGTTATCAGACCCCTCTCTGTGGAACCTGCTGCCAGTTTGGGAGGCAGAGCCTTCAGTTATCAGGCCCCTCTCTGTGGAACCAGCTGCCAGTTTGGGAGGCAGAGCCTTCAGTTATCAGGCCCCTCTCTGTGTAATAAGCTGCCAGTTTGGGAGGCAGAGCCTTCAGTTATCAGGCTCCTCTCTGAGGAACCTGCTGCCAGTTTGGGAGGCAGAGCCTTCAGTTATCAGGCCCCTCTCTGTGGAACCAGCGGCCAGTTTGGGAGGCAGAGCCTTCAGTTATCAGGCCCCTCTCTTGTGGAATGAGCTTCTAGTAAATTTCCGGGAAGCAGACACCCTTTCCACTTTTAAGACCAGGCTTAAAACTTTCCTTTTTGATAAAGCTTATAGTTAGGGATGGCTCAGGTGATCCTGAAACATCCCATAGTTAAGCTGCTATAGGCCCAGACTGCTGGGGGGCCTCATCTGTCACACCTTTCCTCACTTTACTCTCTTTATGTAAATGTGACATTATTGTGGTCATTAACTCGTGTTTCCCTGTTCCAACAGATATCCTTTGAATGGTGTTACAGTGCCGCAGCCCTCCCTTTCTGTCTTCTCAAACCCCAGCTGGTGGAGGCGGATGGCCACCCTTCCTGAGTCTGGTTCTGCCAGAGGTTTCTTCCTGTTAAAAGGGAGTCGTTTCTCTCCACAGTCGCCTCAGGCACGCTCAGGCCGGGAGATTGGACCGAAAAACAAAAAGTTTTCAGTGCAATCTGTTGGTTTCCTTAGCTAGGAAATTGTTTTTGAATTGGCTCTATATGAACGAATTGGATTATTTTATGAATAATTATGATTAAAATTAATTGAATTCCAATTGGACACGTGTTCCCTTGTGGGTCACCGGGGCCTCCACCTGGAGCCAGGCCCAGGGGTGGGGCCTGCCGGCGAGCGCCTGGTGGCCGGGTCTGTGCCCGTGGGGCTCGGTCGGGCACAGCCCGAAGAAACTACACGGGTCCTCCTTCTGACAGGCTCACCACCCGTGGGAGGGGCCATGGGGGTCGGGTGCAGTGTGAGCTGGGCGGCAGCCGAAGGCGGGGACCTTGGCGGTCTGATCCTCGGCTACTGAAGCTGGCTCTTGGGACGTGGGACGGGTCCTGACTGTTGTTTGTGCTTATGCACCGAACAGCAGTTCAGAGTACCCACCCTTTTTGGAGTCCCTGGAGGAGGCACTGGAGAGTGCTCCTTCGGGAGACTCCCTCGTCCTGCTGGGGGACTTCAATGCTCACGTGGGCAATGACAGTGAGACCTGGAGGGGCGTGATTGGGAGGAACGGCCCCCCCGATCTGAATCAGAGTGGTGTTTTGTTATTGGACTTCTGTGCTCGTCACGGACTGTCCATAACGAACACCATGTTCAGGCATAAGGGTGTCCATATGTGCACTTGGCACCAGGACACCCAAGGCCGCAGCTCGATGATCGACTTTGTGGTCGTATCGTCGGACTTGCGGCCGTATGTCCTGGACACTCGGGTGAAGAGAGGGGCGGAGCTGTCAACCGATCACCACCTGGTGGTGAGTTGGCTCCGCTGGTGGGGTAGGAAGCCGGTCAGACCTGGCAGGCCCAAACGTATTGTGAGGGTCTGTTGGGAACGGCTGGCGGAATCCCCTGTAAGGAGGAGTTTCAACTCCCACCTCCGGCAGAGCTTCAGCCATGTCCCGGGGGAGGTGGGGGACATTGAGCCCGAATGGGCCATGTTCCGTGCCTCCATTGTTGAGGCGGCCGACCGGAGCTGTGGCCGCAAGGTGGTTGGTGCCTGTCGTGGCGGCAATCCCCAAACCCGCTGGTGGACCCCAGTGGTGAGGGAGGCCGTCAAGCTGAAGAAAGAGTCCTATCGGGCCTTTTTGGCCAGTGGGACTCTGGAAGCAGCTGATGGGTACCGACAGGCCAAGCGGAACGCGGCCTCGGCGGTTGCTGAGGCAAAAACTCGGGCTTGGGAGGAGTTTGGGGAGGCCATGGAGAACGACTTCCGGACGGCCTCGAGGAGATTCTGGTCCACCATCCGGCGGCTCAAGGGGGGGAAAGCGGTGCACCGTCAACACCGTGTATGGTGAGGGCGGGGCTCTGCTGACTTCAACAAGGGACGTCGTGAGTCGGTGGGGGGAATACTTCGAGGGCCTCCTCAATCCTACCGACACGCCTTCCGATGAGGAAGCAGAGTTGGGGGGCTCGGACTTGGGGCCTCCCATTTCTGGGGCTGATGTTGCCGAGGTGGTCAAAAAACTCCTCGGTGGCAGGGCCCCGGGGGTGGATGAGGTCCGTCCTGAGTTCCTCAAGGCTCTGGATGTTGTAGGGCTGTCTTGGTTGACACGCCTCTGCAGCATCGCGTGGACATCGGGGGCAGTGCCTCTGGACTGGCAGATCGGGGTGGTGGTCCCCCTCTTTAAAAAGGGGGACCGGAGGGTGTGTTCCAACTATAGGGGGATCACACTCCTCAGCCTCCTTGGTAAGGTCTTTTCGGGGGTACTGGAGAGGAGGATCCGCCGGATAGTCGAATCTCGGATTCAGGAGGTGCAGTGTGGTTTTCGTCCTGGCCGTGGAACAGTGGACCAGCTCTATACCCTCGGCAGGATCCTGGAGGGAGCATGGGAGTTCGCCCAACCGGTCTACATGTGTTTTGTGGACTTGGAGAAGGCGTTCGACCGTGTCCCTCGGGGACTCTTGTGGTGGGTGCTCCGGGAGTATGGAGTGCCGGACCCCTTGATATGGGCTGTTCGGTCTCTGTATGACCGGTGTCAGAGTTTGGTCCGCATTGCCGGCAGTAAGTCGGACATGTTTCCTGTGAGGGTTGTCACCGATTCTGTTAATAATTTTTATGGACAGAATTTCTAGGTGCAGCCAGGGCGTTGAGGGGGTCCGTTTTGGCGACCTCAGAATCGGGTCTCTGCTTTTTGCGGACGATTTGGTTCTGTTGGCGTCCTCAGGCCGTGACCTTCAGCTCTCACTGGAGCGGTTCGCAACCGAGTGTGAAGCGGCTGGGATGACCATCAGCACCTCCAAATCTGAGACCATGGTCTTCGGCCGGAAAAGGGTGGAATGCCCTCTCCGGGTCGGGAATGAGATGCTTCCTCAAGTGGAGGAGTTCAAGTATCTCTGGGTCTTGTTCACGAGTGAGGGACGAATGGAGCAGGAGATTGACAGACGGATCGGTGCGGCGTCTGCAGTGATGCGGGCTCTGCACCGGCCCGTCGTGGTGAAGAAGGAGCTGAGCCAGAAGGCGAAGCTCTCGATTTACCGGTCAATCTATGTTCCTATCCTCACCTATGGTCACGAGCTGTGGGTAGTGACCGAAAGAACGAGATCGCGAATACAAGCGGCCGAAATGAGTTTCCTCCGCAGGGTGTCTGGGCTCTCCCTTAGAGATAGGGTGAGAAGCTCGGTCATCCGGGAGGGGCTCGGAGTAGAACCGCTGCTCCTCCGCATCGAGAGGAGTCAGATGAGGTGGCTCGGGCATCTGGTTAGGATGCCTCCTGGACGCCTCCCTGGTGAGGTGTTCCGGGCCCGTCCCACTGGGAGGAGGCCCCGGGGAAGACCCAGGACACGTTGGAGAGACTATGTTTCTCGGCTGGCCTGGGAACGCCTCGGGGTCCCCCCAGAAGAGCTGGAGGAAGTGGCCGGGGACAGGGACGTCTGGGTCTCTCTGCTCAAGCTGCTGCCCCCGCGACCCGATTCCCGGAGAAGCGGAAGATGATGGATGGATGGATGGATGAATTCCAATTGGCTTGAATTGGACTTTATTATCTAAGTGCCTTGAGATGACATTTGTTGTATTTGTTCTATATAAATAAAAATTAATTGAATTGAATAGATAGGAATTTTGTCCGACGCACGCAAGCTACGGAGAGCGTCTCCGGGAGGGTCTCCGACGACGGAGAGGGCTCTCCTTAAGCGACCATAAACCAGCCTTTAGTCAGACGGACGTCTTCCACAATACTAATCGGCCTGCAATCTGATATCCACTCGCAATGGCATTTGTGAGCTTCTCTTGCCTTCGTTTATCTAGCGCTATCCTTGTTCTCCCACACGCTGCATCTAACGCAGTCTGCTGAGGCCTCGCTCCACTGTCTGTTTCCTTGAATGACTTGCTGCTATCAGTTGTTTTGCCTTTAAGTGATATTTTAGACTGGAACTACTACGCTGAGAAGACAATTCAACTTGGCAGTGTTTACAGATGACTTTGGTTCTGTCGACTCCGCCGTCTGAAGAACTTTAAAAGGAAAATGGCCGAGTAAAAGTTCCGTACCCTTCTCCATGTTTGGTGGATCTGCGGATTACTTTCTTTTCCTGTTCCGCAGCAGACAGCAACAGACTTTTACAGGATAAAATGAATAATAAAACCTGCGCGACAAAATATTTGTCGGCGTTAAATAATTAATGAGTTAACGCGATAATAACGAGTTAACTCGCCCAGCCCTAGTTTATTTAAGGTTAAAAAGTTCTGTCAGTTAAACCGCAATGCATGATGAATGTTTCTCTTTAATGATAACTATAATTTTCCTGGCAGCTGTAGAATCAGCAGCTTTTTACCATCTAAAAAACATTGCCAGAATCAAAGGAATAATGTCTAAACCAGACTTAGAAAGACTGATCCATGCGTTTGTCTCCAGCAGGTTAGACTGCTGTAACGGCCTGCTCACTGGGCTCTAAACGGGCTGTAAGACAGCTGCAGTACATCCAGAACGCTGCTGCTCGAGTCCTGACTAGAACCAGGAAATACGACCATATTAGTCCAGTGCTCAGGTCTCTGCACTGGCTTCCTGTCGCTCAGAGAATAGACTTTAAAACAGCTCTGCTCGTGTACAAGTCTCTTCATGGTCAAGCGCCAAAGTACATCTCTGACATGTTAGAGCCATATGAACCAACTCGGGCTCTGAGAACCTCAGGGAGGGGTCTCCTGCCTCAGGGAGGGGTCTCCTGCTGGGGCCCAGAGTCAGGACTAAACAAGGTGAGGCTGCGTTTCAGTTTTATGCCCCTAAAATCTGGAACAGTCTTCCAGAAGATGTGAGACAGGCCTCAACTCTGACAATGTTTAAATCCAGGCTGAAAACAGTTCTATTTAGCTGTGCATATGACACCTGAAAGTATTTTATCTGCACTCTTCACTTTTTAATTAATTAATTAATGATTATTTTTAATGGGTTTTTTAATTTTTTAATTTTTTTTTATTATTATTATTATTTTTTCTTTTTAATGATTTTATTGCCTTCTTGTGATTTTATGTAGCTGTGAAGCACTTTGAATTGCCCTGTGAATGAATTGTGCTCTATAAATAAAATTGCCTTGCCTAGAAGCCTTTTATACATATTTAAAAACAGACTATGTTTAAATCTTTTTTATCCATGTGGGACTATATTACAATAATTACTGTTCTATCATTTCCTTTCATGTTTCCCTATTCAGGTTTTATGTTAATAGCCTTGATTTATCTAATTATTATGCAAATGCCACAGACGGCATATTTTTCACAGCTCTCAAATACTGGGCTTCTCACTCTCTCTCAGTGGTCTCAATGGCCTACTTTATGCATCTGTATCTAGGCTATCAGCAGTGGGGGGTACCAAAAAGTGACATGTTTAACCTAAATGGGGCGTATTAAAATATACTGAGCAAATAAGTTATGAAATATGTCACAATATTTATGGTATAAAATATGTCATAAATTCTACTCATTTTTTAATTTCCCCCACTGGGGTATGAATAAAGTATTTTTCTAGTCTATTCTATAATTTTCCTGGTCCGCTGGAACATGCTGGTAAAGATTAACTGCATTTTATTAAGTGTGAAAGGGAAGAAAAGAGTCATTGAGATATAAAGGGCAACACATTTTTTTCTACCAGAAATGGAGATGACCATTCTGGTGCTTGTTCAAGACCCTTTCATTCCTCTTTCATTTCAGAACAGATAGTTGCATTGTTACTCAAGGTGTGTTTATGACTGAGTTTAGTCTTTTCACTTCTCACAACAATTTGATTTTTAAAACAACCCCTTCAACAAGCATTGTGTGATAGGTTTGATTGAGGTCTGGGCCTTACCACAAATGTTCTGTATTTACTAATAAATGTAAACTGGAACTCTGAAGAAACACATGAACCATAAACCTCTCTATAAAAAAAGGAGCAACTGTCCAGAAAATTAATTCCTTGCTGACTGACATGTAAGCAAGGACTGGGAGAAATTGGAGGCACATTGAATCAGGGCAGATTGCAGCTGCTGCAACAGAGTACTCTGGTGGGATTAGTGTGTGAGTTGTCAGGGCATGGTAGCAAGTTTATGGACATTCTTTCTCATCCATTCAGCCTCTTCTGAACCTACCAAGCATGCCTACTGTACAGGCCGGGGAGGAGAAGAGCGGCCTAAAAAGATACTGCCTCATCTACATATCACATTTAATCAAAACATTTTGATTTGTACTTCAATAAACAGTAGCTGAAAACAAGACAGAAAACTCCTTTCGGAGACTTCCGGTAAGCATGCGAGCGTGCTAGACGGTCTCCTCGCAGCTCCTGCTGAAACACATTTTATTTGTGGCATGCAAACTTTTACCAAGTTTTATTTACCCCAAAGTTGGAAGAGACTTGAGAGTCTGGTAATATGCCAGAAACGAGACAGAAGACTAAAGATACGGCTGACTCCGATTCCACGGCTAAGCTAGCTAACCAACCTAGCTTGTGCTCCCTCACGGGTACATGCTGCCATACCGACATTCCGACATTGACGTTCAATTGTCGGAATGGTGACATTTTTTAAGAAATGAAACGTCCCGTCATTCCGAATTTCATTTTTTCTTTTGTCGGAATGGCGGTATGATTTTTTCTTTTCAACATACCACCATTCCGACACGCGATTTCAGCACCACACACGTGGACAGCTCGCCATGCAATAATAGGGCTGCACCAGCTACAAATGCCCGAGAGAGAGACATTCCAACACGCAAGTCAAGCAAGACTGATCGCACCCACTCAGAAATTTACTGATGATGAGGGCTGACGAGGGCCTTGTTGTGTAGCCAATATTTCATTTGGCAGTGTAAAACGGATGCTATTTGTTTTTGTGACAATTGCCTCAATTTATTTTACCTTAAACCACTGAGAATGCTGTCAAAGTGAAGCCTCACAACAGCTGGTAGGCTAGATCTTTATCAGGACAATGGACACTTGGGTTCACCGGCAGATAAACTTCAGCCGCACCGTGATTTCACAACCACATGCGTGGACAGCTCGTCGTGCGTCAAATAATAGGCCACCAGCTGGAAACGCCCGAGAGAGAGAGAGAGAGAGAGAGAGAGACCTAGGCCTACCTGAACCTGGAACATGTGTGTCTGTTCACGCGCTTTAAGTTGAGAAGTGAGAGTGAGAGTTCTCCATTCCGTCCGACCCCTGACAGCTCCCAACAAGTGTCGGTATGGTGGTATCAAAGTGTCGGTATGGTGGTATCAAAGTGTCGGAATGGTGGTATCAAAGTGTCGGAATGGTGGTATCAAAGTGTCGGAATGGTGGTATCAAAGTGTCGGAATGGTGGTATCAAAGTGTCGGAATGGTGGTATCTAAGTGTCGGTATGGTGGTATCAAAGTGTCGGAATGGTGGTATCAAAGTGTCGGAATGGTGGTATCAAAGTGTCGGAATGGTGGTATCAAAGTGTCGGAATGGTGGTATCAAAGTGTCGGTATGGTGGTATCAAAGTGTCGGAATGGTGGTATCAAAGTTGTGTATGGTGGTATCAAAGTGTCGGAATGGTGGTATCAAAGTGTCGGAATGGTGGTATCAAAGTGTCGGTATGGTGGTATCAAAGTGTCGGAATGGTGGTATCAAAGTGTCGGAATGGTGGTATCAAAGTGTCGGAATGGTGGTATCAAAGTGTCGGAATGGTGGTATCAAAGTGTCGGAATGGTGGTATCAAAGTGTCGGAATGGTGGTATCAAAGTGTCGGTATGGTGGTATCAAAGTGTCGGTATGGTGGTATCAAAGTGTCGGAATGGTGGTATCAAAGTGTCGGTATGGTGGTATCTAAGTGTCAGAATGGTGGTATCAAAGTGTCGGAATGGTGGTATCAAAATGTCGGAATGGTGGTATCAAAGTGTCGGAATGGTGGTATCAAAGTGTCGGTATGGTGGCATCAAAGTGTCGGAATGGTGGTATCAAAGTGTCGGAATGGTGGTATCAAAGTGTCGGAATGGTGGTATCAAAGTGTCGGAATGGTGGTATCAAAGTATCGGAATGGTGGTATCAAAGTGTCGGTATGGTGGTATCAAAGTGTCGGAATGGTGGTATCAAAGTGTCGGTATGGTGGTATCAAGTGTCGGAATGGTGGTATCAAAGTGTCGGAATGGTGGTATCAAAATGTCGGAATGGTGGTATCAAAGTGTCGGAATGGTGGTATCAAAGTGTCGGTATGGTGGTATCAAAGTGTCGGAATGGTGGTATCAAAATGTCGAATGGTGGTATCAAAGTGTCGGAATGGTGGTATCAAAGTGTCGGAATGGTGGTATCAAAGTGTCGGTATGGTGGTATCAAAGTGTCGGAATGGTGGTATCAAAGTTGTGTATGGTGGTATCAAAGTGTCAGAATGGTGGTATCAAAGTGTCGGAATGGTGGTATCAAAGTGTCGGAATGGTGGTATCAAAGTGTCGGAATGGTGGTATCAAAGTGTCGGAATGGTGGTATCAAAGTGTCGGTATGGTGGTATCAAAGTTTCGGAATGGTGGTATCAAAGTGTCGGAATGGTGGTATCAAAGTGTCGGTATGGTGGTATCAAAGTGTCGGAATGGTGGTATCAAAGTGTCGGAATGGTGGTATCAAAGTTTCGGAATGGTGGTATCAAAGTGTCGGAATGGTGGTATCAAAGTGTCGGTATGGTGGTATCAAAGTGTCGGTATGGTGGTATCAAAGTGTCGGTATGGTGGTATCAAAGTGTCGGTATGGTGGTATCAAAGTGTCGGAATGGTGGTATCAAAGTGTCGGTATGGTGGTATCAAAGTGTCGGAATGGTGGTATCAAAGTGTCGGTATGGTGGTATCAAAGTGTCGGTATGGTGGTATCAAAGTGTCGGAATGGTGGTATCAAAGTGTCGGAATGGTGGTATCAAAGTGTCGGTATTGTGGTATCAAAGTGTCGGAATGGTGGTATCAAAGTTTCGGAATGGTGGTATCAAAGTGTCGGTATGGTGGTATCAAAGTTTCGGAATGGTGGTATCAAAGTGTCGGTATGGTGGTATCAAAGTGTCGGAATGGTGGTATCAAAGTGTCGGAATGGTGGTATCTAAGTGTCGGAATGGTGGTATCAAAGTGTCGGTATGGTGGTATCAAAGTGTCGGTATGGTGGTATCAAAGTTTCGAATGGTGGTATCAAAGTGTCGGTATGGTGGTATCAAAGTGTCGGAATGGTGGTATCAAAGTGTCGGAATGGTGGTATCAAAGTGTCGGTATGGTGGTATCAAAGTGTCGGAATGGTGGTATCAAAGTGTCGGAATGGTGGTATCAAAGTGTCGGAATGGTGGTATCAAAGTGTCGGTATGGTGGTATCAAAGTGTCGGAATGGTGGTATCAAAGTGTCGGAATGGTGGTATCAAAGTGTCGGAATGGTGGTATCAAAGTGTCGGAATGGTGGTATCAAAGTGTCGGAATGGTGGTATCAAAGTGTCGGTATGGTGGTATCAAAGTGTCGGAATGGTGGTATCAAAGTGTCGGAATGGTGGTATCAAAGTGTCGGTATGGTGGTATCAAAGTGTCGGAATGGTGGTATCAAAGTGTCGGTATGGTGGTATCAAAGTGTCGGAATGGTGGTATCAAAGTGTCGGTATGGTGGTATCAAAGTGTCGGAATGGTGGTATCAAAGTGTCGGTATGGTGGTATCAAAGTGTCGGAATGGTGGTATCAAAGTGTCGGTATGGTGGTATCAAAGTGTCGGAATGGTGGTATCAAAGTGTCGGAATGGTGGTATCAAAGTGTCGGTATGGTGGTATCAAAGTGTCGGAATGGTGGTATCAAAGTGTCGGTATGGTGGTATCAAAGTGTCGGAATGGTGGTATCAAAGTGTCGGTATGGTGGTATCAAAGTGTCGGAATGGTGGTATCAAAGTGTCGGAATGGTGGTATCAAAGTGTCGGTATGGTGGTATCAAAGTGTCGGAATGGTGGTATCAAAGTGTCGGTATGGTGGTATCAAAGTGTCGGAATGGTGGTATCAAAGTGTCGGAATTGGTGGTATCAAAT